>NC_029776.3:86002130-86002996 GCF_000817695.3 Arachis duranensis
GATGTATGACATGTTGATATGTTTGTAGTTTAGCCATTTGCTTGAAATTGGTAAAGATGGTTATATGGCGGTTTTGTGAATCGTGGTAAAGTGTTAATGTACGAGTTGAGGAGGCTTGATGTTGATTTTGGTATATTTTGATTGGTTTCAAAAAGGGTTGAAATTGGCATGTTTTGGTTGATTTTGAAAAGAGTTGAAAATGGCTCGTTTTGAAAATGACACTTTGTGGTTTGTATGAAAAATATGGTTTTTGGGCATACTTTGATGGGACATAACTTGGACTATGGATCTCTGTTTTGTGCCAAATCCGTTTAGAAATGAAATTGGATCCGAGATGTCCATGCCGTTCGAAGAACGGGTGAAAAACGATTTAAAATGAGAGATGTTATGTCCGTCGAAAGATTGGAGGTTGAATCTGTGAATTCTGCAGCTTTTAACTTAGAAAATTTTTAGCAGAATGACCCTCCACGCGTAGGCGCACTTGGCGCGTACGCGTCGTTCTTCGAGAAGGCACCATCCACGCGTGCGCGTCGATGTGCTGCACCCAATGCCCAGCCATTTTCCCGAGAGTTGTGCCAGTTTTGTGTCTGGGGCGCAAATGCACCCACGCGTACGCGTGGCTGACGCGTACGCGTCGTCTGGCTGTGTTTCAATCCGCGTGTCCTCGTGTATGACGCATACGCGTCGATGAGCTTTGTGGCCATCCACGCGTGCGCGTGGAGTACGCGTACGCGTGGCCCTGTTTTCATCCCAAAGTTGATTTTTGAGTTTTAAAAACTAAATCTCATACTTCTAAGCCTCCGATCTCACCCCTTATGTATTAAATCATTATGATATGCCTAGCAATGAGAAAGGAGCTAGGGGAT
>NC_029776.3:86003905-86004207 GCF_000817695.3 Arachis duranensis
CAGCTACATCCCATCCTCTCAGTGAAAATGGTCCAAATGCTCTGTCACAGCACGGCTAATCATCTGTCGATTCTCAATCAGGTTGGAGTAGAATCCATTGATTCTTTTGCATTTGTCATCACGCCCAGCCTTCAGGAGTTTGAAGCTCGTCACAATCATTCAATACCGGAATCTACTCGGAATACCACAGACAAGGTTAGACTTTCCGGATTCCCGGGATCCTACTCGGAATACCACAGACAAGGTTAGACTTTCCGGATCCCCATGAATGCCGCCATCTATCTAGCTTATACCACAAAGAT
>NC_029776.3:86004395-86005090 GCF_000817695.3 Arachis duranensis
AAATCGAATATAAAGTAATGGTAATTGTATTGAAACTTGAGGTACAGCAGAGCTCCACACCCTTAATCTATGGTGTGCAGAAACTCCACCGTTGAAAATACATAAGTAAAAGGTTCAGGCATGGCCGAATGGCTAGCCCCCATGAAGGTGATCAAAAGACCGAATAGTCAAAAGATCTGATGGTCAAAAGACGACTAATACACTAGTAAAAAGTCTTATTTATACTAAACTAGCTACTAGGGTTTACATGAGTAAGTAATTGATGCATAAATCCACTCCCGGGGCTCACTTGGTGTATGTTTGGGCTGAGCTTGATCTATCCACGAGCTGAGGCTTTTCTTGGAGTTGAACTCCAAGTTATAACGTGTTTTGGGCGTTTAACTCCGGATCATGATGTGTTTCTGGCGTTTAACTCCAGACAGCAGCATGTACTTGGCGTTCAACGCCAAGTTACGTCGTCAATTTCCGAATAAACTATGGACTATTATATATTGCTGAAAAGCTCTAGATGTCTACTTTCCAACGCCATTGAGAGCGCGCCATTTGGAGTTCTGTAGCTCCAGAAAATCCATTTCGAGTGCAGGGAGGTCAGATTCCAACAGCATCAGCAGTCTTTTTGTCAGCCTTTTTCAGAGTTTTGCTCAAGTCCCTCAATTTCAGCCAAAAATTACCTGAAATCACAGAAAAACACACAA
>NC_029776.3:86005287-86005784 GCF_000817695.3 Arachis duranensis
ACTTAAATTGTTGCTTGTCCCCAAGCAACTGAAAATCAAATAGGATAAAAAGAAGAGAATATACTATAAATTCCAAAATATCAATGAATATTAATTCTAATATGATGAGCGGGACTTGTAGCTTTTTGCTTCTGAACAGTTTTGGCATCCCACTTTTTCCTTTGAAGTTTAGAATGATTGGCTTCTCTAGGAACTTAGAAGTTCAGATAGTGTTATTGATTCTCCTAGTTAAGCATGTTGATTCTTGAACACAGCTACTTTCATGAGTCTTGGCTGTGGCCCTAAGCACTTTGTTTTCCAGTATTACCACCGGATACATAAATGCCACAGACACATGACTGGGTGAACCTTTTCAGATTGTGACTCAGCTTTGATAGAGTCCCCAGTTAGTGGTGTCCAGAGCTCTTAAGCACACCCTTTTGCCTTGGATCACGACTTTAACCACTCAGTCTCAAGCTTTTCACTTGGACCTGCATGCCACAAGCACATGGTTAGGG
>NC_029776.3:86005912-86006206 GCF_000817695.3 Arachis duranensis
CCCTTGCCTTTTGATTTTAAGGGCTATTGGCTTTTTCTGCTTGCTTTTTCTTTTTCTTTCTATTTTTTTCGCCACTTTTTTTCGCAAGCTTTTGTTTTTCACTGCTTTTTCTTGCTTCAAGAATCAATTTCAGATTTTTCAGATCATCAATAATATTTCTCTTTGTTCATCATTCTTTCAAGAGCCAACAGTTTTAACATTCATAAACAACATGATCAAAATTATGCACTGTTCAAGCATTCATTCAGAAAACAAAAAGTATTGTCACCACATCAATATAATTAAATTAAATTC
>NC_029776.3:86007137-86008303 GCF_000817695.3 Arachis duranensis
TGCATGGGGTTGGTTAGGACTTCCCAACCTCTTCTTCGGATCTCATGTCGGATCTCCGGATACTCATTTTTCTTGAGCTTGAAAGGGACCTCAGGGATCACCTTCTTCTTTGCCACAACATCATAGAAGTGGTCTTGATGGCTTTTGGAGATGAATCTTTCCATCTCCCATGACTCGGAGGTGGAAGCTTTTGTCTTCCCTTTTCCTTTTCTAGAGGATTCTCCAGCCTTAGGTGCCATTGATGGTAATGGAAAACAAAAAAGATTATGCTTTGACCACACCAAACTTAAAATATTGCTCGTCCTCGAGCAAGAGAAGAAAGAAGAGAAGAAGAAGAAGAAGAAAATGGAGGAGAGTGATGGGAGATGGATTCGGCCAAGGTATAGTAGAGGGGATAGTGCTGTGTGAAAATGGAGTGGAATGGAGGGGTTTATATAGGGAGAGGGGAGAGGGTAGGTTCGGCCATTTAGGGTGGGATTGGGGGGAAAATGTTTTTGAAATTTGAAGGTAGGTGGGGTTTATGGGGAAGAGTGGATGGATGTGAGTGGTGAATAGGTGATTGGGAAGAGAGATTGAGGTGATTGGTGAAGGGTTTTTTTTTGGGAAGTGTGACATGGGGAAGAGTAAAATAGGATTAGGAGGTAAGGTGGGAATATGTTAGGTGGGATCCTGTGGGGTCCACAGATCCTGAGGTGTCAAGGAATTCCATCCCTGCACCAAATAGGCACGTAAAATGCCTTTGCACACCATTCTGGCGTTTAAACGCCGAGTGGTGCACATTCTGGGCATTCAACGCCCACATGTAACATGTTTCTGTCGTTGAACGCCAGTTTCATGCTTGTTACTGGCGTTCAGCGCCAGCTTTTCCTCTAGGTACATTCCTGGCGTTCAAACGCCAGAATGTTGCTTGTTTCTGGCGTTCAGCGCCAGATTCATGCTCTGTTCTGGCGTTGAACGCCAGCCAGATGCTTCTTACTGGCGTTGAACGCCAGTCTGTGCTTCCTCCAGGGTGTGATTTTTCTTCTGCTGTTTTTTGATTCTGTTTTTAATTTTTATATTTTTTTCGTGACTCCACATGATCATGTACCTAATAAAACACAAAATAACAATAAAATAAAAATAAAATAAAAATTAGATAAATAAAATTGGGTTGCCTCCCAACAAGC
>NC_029776.3:86009107-86010614 GCF_000817695.3 Arachis duranensis
CTCCTCCTTCCTTGTGCATTCGGCCATATTGATTATATCAATGGCCTTGCATTCTCCTTTTGGATTCTCTTCTGTATTGCTTGGGAGAATACTGGGAGGAGTTTCAATGACTTTCTTACTCAGCTGGCCCACTTGTGCCTCCAGATTTCTGATGGAGGATCTTGTTTCACTCATGAAACTGAAAGTGGCTTTTGACAGATCAAAGACTAGATTGGCTAGATTAGAAGTGTTTTGTGATTCTCTATCTGTTGCTAGCTGAGAAGATGATGGAAAAGGCTTGCTATTGCTCAGCCTATTGCGTCCACCATTGTTAAAGCCTTGTTGAGGCTTTTGTTGATCCTTCCATGAGAAATTTGGATGATTTCTCCATGATGAGTTATAGGTGTTTCCATAAGGTTCACTCATGTAATTAACCTCTGCCATGGCAGGGTTCTCAGGATCATAAGCTTTATCAGAGGCTGCCTCTTTAGTACTATTGGATGCATGTTGTCATCCATTCAGACTTTGAGAGATCATGTTGACCTGTTGAGTTAACACTTTGTTCTGAGCCAATATGGCACTCAGAGCATCAATTTCAAGAACTCCTTTCTTCTGAGGTATCCCATTATTCACGGGATTCCTCTCAGAAGTGTACATGAATTGGTTGTTTGCAACCATGTCAATGAGTTCCTGAGCCTCTTCAGGCGTTTTCTTTAGGTGAATAGATCCACCTGCAGAATGGTCCAATGACATTTTTGAAAATTCAGATAGACCATAATAGAATATATCTAATATGGTCCATTCTGAAAACATGTCAGATGGGCACCTTTTGGTCAGCTGCTTGTATCTTTCCCAAGCTTCATAGAGGGATTCACCATCTTTTTGTTTGAAGGTCCGAACATCCACTCTAAGCTTGCTCAGCTTTTGAGGAGGAAATAATTTATCCAAGAAGGCCATGACCAGCTTATCCCAGGAGTCCAGGCTATCCTTAGGTTGTGAATCCAACCATATTCTAGCTCTGTCTCTTACAGCAAAAGGGAAAAGCATGAGTCTGTAGACTTCCGGATCAACTCCATTCGTCTTTACAGTCTCACAGATCTGCAAGAACTCAGTTAAAAACTGATAAGGATCTTCAGATGGAAGTCCATAAAACTTGCAGTTTTGTTGCATTAAGGCAACTAGCTGAGGTTTTAGCTTAAAGTTGTTGGCTCCAATGGCAGGAATGGAGATGCTTCTTCCATCAAATTTGGACGTTGGCTTTGTGAAGTCACCAAGCATTCTCCTTGCATTATTATTATTATTTTCGGCTGTCATCTCCTTCTCTTGTTCTAATGTTTCTGAAAGGTTGTTTCTGGATTGTTGTAATTTAGTTTCTCTTAGTTTCCTTTTCAGAATCCTTTCAGGTTCTGGATCAACTTCAACAAGAGTGCCCTTTTCCCTGTTCCTGCTCATATGAAAGAGAAGAAAACAAGAAAAGAAAAAGGAATCCTCTATGTCACAGTATAGAGATTCCTTTATGTTAGTAGAA
>NC_029776.3:86010748-86012769 GCF_000817695.3 Arachis duranensis
AAATCAAATTTTGAAAAAGATAAAATTTTTTAAAAAGATAAGATAAAAGATAAAAAGATTTAATTCAAAAATTTTAAAATTACTTACTTCACTAACAAGAAACTACAAAATAAGATTCTAGAACTTAAAGATTGAACCTTTCTTAACAAGAAAATAACAAACTTCAAATTTTTGAACCAATCACATTAATTGTTAGTGAGTTTTTTTTTGAAAATTTGATAAAGGATAAGAAAAAGATTTTGAAAAATATTTTGAAAAAGATTTTTGAAATTTTCGAAAAATGAAAAAAAATTGAAAAAGATATAATTTTTGAAAAAGATTTTGAAAAGATAAGAATTTTAAAATTGAAAATTTGACTTGACTTGTAAGAAACAACTAATTTTGAAAATTTTTGACTAAGCCAACTCAAATTTTCGAAAATTTGGAGAAAAGTAAGGAAAAGATATTTTTTGATTTTTGAAATTTAATTATGAGAGAGAAAAATACAATTATGACCCAAAACTTAAAAATTTTGGATCAAAACACATGATGCATGCAAGAACACTATGAATGTCAAAACGAACACCAAGAATACTTTGAAGATCATGATGAACATCAAGAACATATTTTTGAAAAATTTTTAATGCAAAGAAAACATGCAAGACACCAAACTTAGAAATCTTTAATGCATGGAAAATATGAATGCAAAAGTGCACATGAAAAACAACAAACAACACAAAACAAGAAATCATCAAGATCAAACAAGAAGACTTGTCAAGAACAACTTGAAGATCATGAAGAACACTTTGAATGCATGGATTTTCGAAAAATGCAAGAAAATTTTTAAAAGCATGCAATTGACACCAAACTTAAAAATTGACTCAAGACTCAAACAAGAAACACAAAAGAATTTTGGTTTTTATGATTTTATTAATTTTTTTGGATTTTTATTAAGTTTTTTTTTTTCGAAAATAAATCTTGGAAAAACGAAAAATAAAAGAAAAATTTTGAAAAAGATTTTTGAAAAGAAAATTACCTAATCTGAGCAACAAGATGAACCGTCAATTGTCCATACTCGAACAATCCCCGGCAACGGCGCCAAAAACTTAGTGGACGAAATTGGGATAAAAGAGTTCTAGGCACTATTAGAGAAGCTCACAACTCCGTTCAACTTAACCAGCAAGTGTACTGGGTCATCCAAGTAATACCTTACGTGAGTAAGGGTCGATCCCACAGAGATTGTTGGTATGAAGCAAGCTATGGTCACCTTGTAAATCTCAGTTGGTATGAAGCAAGCTATGGTCACCTTGTATATCTCAGTTAGGCAAATTAAATGGTTATGGGTTTCGAAAATTAATAATAAATAGAAATTAAAAATGGATAGAGATACTTATGTAAATCAATAGTGGGAATTTCAGATAGGCGTGTGGAGATGCTAGAATCCTTTCGAATCTCTACTTTCTTATTGCTCTCATCCAATCCTTCTTACTCCTTTCCATGGCAAGCTGTATATAGGGCATCACCATCATCAATGGCTACTTTTAATCCTCTCGGGAAAATGGTCCTATGCGCTGTCACTGCACGGCTAAAAAAGCGTATAAATTATCTGCTCATCACCTGGGCAGTAGCAAGGGTTGTGGTTCGTCCCGCTTGCTCCGGGTTAATGCTTAAGATACCTGGGCAGTAGCAAGGATTGTGGTTCGTCCCACTTGCTCCAGGTCAGAGATTGTGACGCCTGGGTAGTAGCGGTAGTAGTGGTGAATCCACTCGCTCTAGGTTGAGCTTTTAAACACCCGCCTGGGTAGTAGCCGCAGTAGTGGTTGTTCCACTGGCTCTGGGTTGAGCGGGTAGTAGCAAGGGGGTTGTAGCTCAAACCTACTTGCTCCGCAAGGGGTGTTTCTGTCCAATGGTTAGCTACCGGGACATGTCGGGTTGGCTATATAACCGACAGATGATATCATCAGCCATAGGGCAGGCATACATCATTTGCATATGTTTGAATTGTTTGGGTATGCCTATTTGTTTTGGATTTCTATATCATA
>NC_029776.3:86012903-86015808 GCF_000817695.3 Arachis duranensis
ATTAGTGAGAATCTAGGCTGGATACTTGGTGAAAAGGAGTTTAGGATGCTTAGTGAGTTTTTATTGCAGTGCATTGTATTTATTTGGCACTTTTACCGTACTGGGAACCCATGGGCCCGGGGTTCTCATTCCGTATATATCTCTTGTTTTTCAGATACAAGTTCAGGTGCTCAGAAGTGAGCTGCAGTTCGTCTGAGAGACGGCGAAGATATTTATTTTCTCTACTTTGTGTTTTGCTTAGAATCTTTCCACCTTTGTTTTTAAAAGACTATATTACGTGTTGAACTCTTTTGGAACTTGCCTATAGAGGCTCTTATATTTCCTTTGGGAGAGATTAGGATGTACTGTTGTCAGTTACTTTCATACTGTACCCTAGCCGGATGACACTGGCAACTTTCTTAAAGGTTAACCCACCTAAGTTCAAGGGAACCACCAATCCGACTGAGGCCGATACCTGGTTTCAGGCTATGGAGCGAGCGTTGCAAGCGCAATTAGTACCCGAGGAGCAGTGTGTTGAATTTGCTACCTATCTGCTCAAGGGGGAAGCATCACATTGGTGGCAAGGGGCTCGACGTCTCCTACAACAGGGGAATGATCTTATCACTTGGGATGCCTTCCAGGTGGAATTCTATAAGAAGTACTTTCCAAATTCTGCCAGGACAGCCAAGGAATTGGAGTTACTATAGTTGAAGCAAGGTGCTATGTCTGTATCCGAGTATACAGACAAATTTGAGGAGCTATTCAGGTTTTCCCGCATGTGTCAGGGAGCTCCGAGAGACTTCGAGGAATGGAAATGCATTAAGTATGAAGGAGGGCTCCGGAGCGACATCTTGAGTTCAGTGGGACCAATGGAGATCCGAACTTTTTCAGAGTTGGTGAATAAGAGCAGAATTGCTGAAGAGTGTGTGAAGAGGATGGTTGCAGAGAAAGGAAGTCATAGAGAGCACAACCAAGGATTTGCACTAAGGGGTCGAGAGTTTAAGGAGAGGGGATACATACAACACTTTCCCCAAGGACGGAATAACTTTGCGATGAGTGAGGAGTCCCAAGGAATGGTAAGAGAAAACGGGCAGCGGCTGCTTCTAATGTTCTGAGCTGTCAGAGGTGTGGAAGTCATCACCCAAATAGGCCATGCCGATTGGGGTTAGGCGTATGTTACAAGTGCGGGTTACCAGGGCATGTATCAAGAAATTGCCAACAAGGAGAGAGTCAGGATGCGGGCCGATTGCGACAGTAAGATTGAGGTAATTATTATCATCAAGCTTAAAGGACAGTGCGTGATTTTATAATACCACCTATACAGTAAGACTGGGAATGTCAAGCTTAATATTAGACTGAGAAGTAAATCGGATGGTCCGAGTAAGGAATTGCCTTAATACAAATGGATAAATGCCTGTGATGTAAATGATTTTCTGTTGAAAATGTTGTGTTGTGTTTGCTATGTAGTTGGTTGATTTCTAGATTTTTGGTAAAACGGATTGAACCTGTGACTTTTAGTTCCTTTGATTTAAACAGATAAGAAATGGTCCTAAATGATGGATTTAGAAACGTTGATTTGAAATACCAGTCATGCTAAGTTGTGGTTGGGTACTTGAGGAAATAAGTGATGGAGCTAATACTTGATGAGAAATCAAAGTGGCATAGCGGAAGCTTGCTAAAAGCGTTAGCATAGTATGGTAATAAAAAGGAAAAGTGGGGTATGATTAGAAATGCTTTATGCTTTGAGTACTTAAAAGTTTAGTGAGCTTATGCAGATAATGATTCTAGATAATTGGAATTAATTGTGGCTGTGAGCCTTGATGGTTCTGAAATGGATGAGGAAATTATCATTGATGCATAGTCGGATTTAGATGATGATTGAGTGCAAGTTGTCGTGTTCGAGAGATGAGTGCTATGATGTTTGGTCATGGTGACCTTGGATTTAGATCAAGATTTGTAATGATCGGTCTCAGAGGAATCGTTTGGGAACCTTTAAATTGCAATACTGATGCGGTACTGAGATTGGTTTGAGGGAACCTGTGACGGGTGGTAAACTCCAATTTTTGGGGAGGTGCTGTTGAATTTTTTTCCAAGAATTTGAAGGAGTGTTGGTTATATTTTTGAAAATGATTTTTGATCTGAGTAACTTCAACAAAAGAGATATGTCTCAAAAGCTTTTATAGATTAGTAAAGGAAAGCAGATTCTTAAGAGTTTGTCAGCTTGTTAGTCCAAACTCATTGAATTCTAAAAACGAAGAAAGCTTGGATTGATTATAGTGATGTGGGATGATGGCTATGTGGTGGACGAAATTGTGATCACTACAACTTCGCACAACTAACCAGCAAGTGTACTGGGTCGTCCAAGTAATAAACCTTACGTGAGTAAGGGTGATGAGACGGTAAAAGTAAGGAACGAGGCTGTTGGTCGGTGTTGAACGAACGACCGAGGCCCTCAGGAATAGAGAAATCAGAGCGCGGCAACGGAAGCGCGCAGAGTAAAAGGACCTTGGAACTGTTATGCGTTTGATATAAAGGAAGACTATGCTCGCGTACTCGAAGTGATAGATGGAATTTTCGAAGGCGAAAATTTCTGTTAGGAGGGTAGAATGTAATACCCGGTCTAACCGAAATTAATTAAATAACAAGTTAAGTAGGAGCGAATATGGGTGGAAGATTTGGCAATTGGAATTTGATGATTTAAATATGATATTTGGATTCAGTGAATTTTTCCGAGTCGAAAAACATAATTTTCTGCGTAAAAGCGCGCAGTGGAATTTTGATCGGCAGTACCGGCTGAGACCTGTCTGGTACTGCAGCTGAGAAAATTGATTATGAGTAAATAAGATTAAGAAATGAGGAATTATAATTAGGGGAGGTAGAAATATTTGAAGTGCGATTTAGAGCGCTAATCTTAAAGGTTTTGGTC
>NC_029776.3:86016529-86027518 GCF_000817695.3 Arachis duranensis
ATAATGAATATATGAATGATTGGGTTGGTTATTGAATAATGAGGTTTGAGGAGTTGAAGTGTGGAAATTGGTAATTTTGGGTGAAATTGTATAGATGAAGTATGTTTGATTTTGGTTGATATATATTATGTGGTCATATATGTGAGTATGATTATTGATGCCTTGATGGTATGATAATGCATGAGAGATATGTATGTTGTGATATATGCTTGTAGAATGATTAAGGTTGATTTGGGGGTGAAACTACGTGATAGTGAGTATGATATTGGTTTTGTATAATGATGGTTGATTGGAAATAGTATTGTTGGAAATTGGGATGAGGAAGGATGTATGACATGTTGATATGTTTGTAATTTAGCCATTTGTTGAAATGGGTAAAGATGGTTATATGGCGATTTTGTGAATCGTGGTAAAGTGTTAATGTACGAGTTGAGGAGGCTTGATGTTGATTTTGGTATATTTTGATTGGTTTCAAAAAGGGTTGAAATTGGCATGTTTTGGTTGATTTTGAAAAGAGTTGAAAATGGCTCGTTTTGAAAATGACACTTTGTGGTTTGTATGAAAAATATGGTTTTTGGGCATACTTTGACGGGACATAACTTGGACTACAGATCTCTGTTTTGTGCCAAATCCGTTTAGAAATGAAATTGGATCCGGGATGTCCATGCCGTTCGAAGAATGGGTGAAAAACGATTTAAAATGAGAGATGTTATGTCCGTCGGAAGATTGGAGGTTGAATCTGTGAATTCTGCAGCTTTTAACTTAGAAAATTTTTAGCAGAATGACCCTCCACGCGTAGGCGCACTTGGCGCGCACGCGTCGTTCTTCGAGAAGGCACCATCCACGCGTGCGCGTGGTGTGCGCGTGCGCGTCGATGTGCTGCACCCAATGCCCAGCCATTTTCCCGAGAGTTGTGCCAGAGTTGTGCCAGTTTTGTGCCTGGGACGCAAATGCACCCACGCGTACGCGTGGCTGATGCATACGCGTCGTCTGGCTGTGTTTCAATCCGCGCGTCCGCGTGTATGACGCATACGCGTCGATGAGCTTTGTGGCCATCCATGCGTGCGCGTGGAGTACGCGTACGCGTGGCCCTGTTTTCATCCCAAAGTTGATTTTTGAGTTTTAAAAACTAAATCTCATACTTCTAAGCCTCCGATCTCACCCCTTATGTATTAAATCATTATGATATGCCTAGTAATGAGAAAGGAGCTAGGGGATGTGGTATCTTGCAAGTGAAGCAAGGGGAAAAGTTATGATCAATGATGATCAACGATGATTATATGAGATATGGAGGATGATGGTAGAAGTACCGTGTATGCCATGAGCCGAAGGGCTATATTTATTGATAAATGGCTGGTTCTTGATTGAATCATGAGCCAGATGGCTGAGTTATTGCCGGAGTATGGCAAAGCCATTATTGATTATGGCTGAGTATAAATGCATATATGATTAATGAATGAATGTGTAAAATGGATAATAATGGAAGATGTTGAAATGTGATGTGTAACCCCGGGTAGTGGGCAGTGGCGTTGTCCACTTGCTCCGGGTATGAGACGGAAAAGGATGTTTATGATAAATGAGTTTAATTATGGAGTTTTGAATGAATGTATTTGTGATACCTGGGTAGTAGTAAGGGTTGTGGTTCGTCCCACTTGCTCCAGGTTAATGTTTGAGATTTGATAACAATGAGGATTGATAATATTAATGGAGATTGAATGAATATATGTTTGAGATACCTGGGCAGTAGCAAGGGTTGTGGTTCGTCCCGCTTGCTCCGGGTTAATGCTTAAGATACCTGGGCAGTAGCAAGGGTTGTGGTTCGTCCCACTTGCTCCAGGTCAGAGATTGTGACGCCTGGGTAGTAGTGGCAGTAGTGGTGAATCCACTCGCTCCAGGTTGAGCTTTTAAACACCCGCCTGGGTAGTAGCCGCAGTAGTGGTTGTTCCACTGGCTCTGGGTTGAGCGGGTAGTAGCAAGGGGGTTGTAGCTCAAACCTACTTGCTCCGCAAGGGGTGTTTCTGTCCAATGGTTAGCTATCGGGACATGTCGGATTGGCTATATAACCGACAGATGATATCATCAGCCATTGGGCAGGCATACATCATTTGCATATGTTTGAATTTGTTTGGGTTTGCCTATTTGTTTTGGATTTCTACATCATATATGCTATGTTACCTGATTACGTGCTACTTGTTCTACATGTACCTTATTTGTGTATTACTTGTCTGTATTACTTGTGTTTGTACAACTGAGAGATCCCTCATGCTAGTGTCGGTGGACGTTGAGGGCTATGCTTGATGAGATGAGCTGATGATGTACTTGAATAATGACGATAATTGTTGGATGAGATGAATTTGAGCTCTCTGGGTAGATGCAGTGAAGTGATTTCACTTGCTCCAGGTGAGGATATGATGTATTGATATAGAATTGCTGAGACAGAATAACTGGTGATGGTTTTGTCTTATGATTCTGATTCTGATTCGTTGGAGAGTTAGAAAGTTGAGGAGCACGAGAAAGATGAATTAGATTTAGCCTTCCCTTATGACAGTTGCCTATTCATGAATTAGTGAGAACATAGGGTGAATGCTTGATGGAATGTCAGATGCCTATTTATGGATTAGTGAGAATCTAGGCTGGATACTTGGTGAAAAGGAGTTTAGGATGCTTAGTGAGTTTTTATTGCAGTGCATTGTATTTATTTGGCACTTTTACCGTACTGGGAACCCATGGGCCCGGGGTTCTCATTCCGTATATATCTCTTGTTTTTCAGATATAGGTTCAGGTGCTCAGAAGTGAGCTGCAGTTCGTCTGAGAGACGGCGAAGATATTTATTTTCTCTACTTTGTATTTTGCTTAGAATCTCTCCACCTTTGTTTTGAAAAGACTATATTACGTGTTGAACTCTTTTGGAACTTGCCTATAGAGGCTCTTATATTTCCTTTGGGAGAGATTAGGATGTACTGTTGTCAGTTACTTTCATACTGTACCCTAGCCGGCCTAAACTTCGCGGGTCGCGACTAGTGGCTATTTACTTATTATATATATATATATATATATCCATCTGTTATCTATCTCTTAATCTCCTTTATGCCTTGTCCGTATATCGCTTTCGGCTTCACGTTTTATCTTTTCGTTATCGAAACGTGAGTGATACGTCTTCGCGATTTTATTTCTACTCTTTTCAGGCTTCTCGATTAATACTCCTTTCGAAATTAACTATATTTATATATTAAAAATCCACTTGAGAGTCGTACCACCGTAATATCATTGACTTATGACTCGAGCATAAGGATTTGAATATTAGGGTGTTACATCTGGAGCTGCGGCTGCGTTGTACTTTAGTTTCTTGCTGGTACAGTAAGTCGTTCTTGCTTCGAAACTCTTTTATTCGTTGTTCTGTTATGTGGTTGAGGTTTTGCGATGCTATTTGCTATTTGATTGGGTTTCGGTTATTTCTTGTTGCGATTAAAGAAGTTATGGTTGCTACAAAAGTGGTTTGGAACTGCGGTTGTGGCTGCCGTTGTGATGAGACGAGGGAAAAAGGGATTCAACGCGTTTAATTATGCATATCGTGAATAATTGAGTTAGGGATTTTCTTAAAATTTATTTTATCTTATAGAATTTTTATAAATAGATATTAATGTGAGAAACATATGTCTGTGATTATGAGTGTGGTTGTTTGTTGGACTGAATGACTGATTGCTTGAGTGGTGTGTGATTGTTGAAAAGAAATTAGTTTGAAAAGTTATTTAGTTGATTATTACGAAAAGTAGTTTTCCTTGGTTTTGAAGTTAATTTGATAATATAAATGAACCGGCTTTGGAAATGATTTGAGATATAAAAATGAATTAATTTTAAAAGCGGTTTAATTTTGAATTAGTTTGATTTTATAAATGGTTTAACATTTGAGCTGGTTTAATTTTGAAAAAGATTTATTATTGGAAATGGTTGGATTTGAAAATAACTTGATGTTAAAACTGGTTGAGAAAGGGTTTGAGGAAGGTTTGGACGGTACCCGAAAAGGGTGGCAGAGTCTGAGTTTTAGAGGAGATGCTGCCGAAATTTTATAAAATTGGAAGTTTCGTTTGAAGTAATTATTTGAAAAGATTTTGTTTTAAACATTATATGTTTTAAGATTGATTTATTTAGATAAGGAAAGAATTATATTTTGAATTGGGATTGTTGATAAATGGAATGGAAAGAAGGATGATGAGAATTGACTTTGAAATATGATTTTTGAATGAATTTAGAAATGAGATATGGATTAACAAATGATGATGATATTGAGAATGACTTAGATATTGATGAATGTTGAATGAATTATTCATATGGCTTATGAATTTGAATTATCCGAGACATGAGTTTCCCTGAGTAGACGCAGTGGCTTGCCACCACTTGCTCCAGGTTGAGACTCGATACTCTGTTGATCCTATGACGTAAGGGTGACTGGGCACTTATAAATTCCCGGGAATGGTACCCCCATTAAGCAATTTATATATGAGAAAAATCTATGCATAGACTCATGGGGATGCGCATCAGGGGACAGTCCAATGGTTTAGCAAACTGGACTTGTCGGGTTGGCTGTATAACCGACAGATGAGCTCATTAGCCATAGGAAAGACATGCATCATATGCATTTGTATGCTTTACTTGGGTTTGAATTTATTTTTGTTTTTATAATTGTTAAACTGTTATTAACTGCTACCTAAACTATTTGCTGTAACTGCTACCTAAACCTGTGCTTTTCTTATCTGTTTTGCCTGTGTTTGTCCTGGTGTGCTACTTTTGAGAATGAGCTTTGGTGCTGAATTGATGATTGTGTTGATTGATTGCGTGGTTAGTTTCTAATTAAGACTTTCTTATAAGAAAAGAAAGGTTTTGGATTTCTGGATATTTAAATATTGATTTTCAAAAAGGATTTTTAGATGACTAGTTGTTAATTTTTTTTAAAAAAGTATTCTTTTTTTGTTTGAAAAAAGAACAGTGATACGATATTGACTCAAGGGCTCTTACTTTATTATTAAATATATGAAGTCATCGTAATACTTCTTTCTATCAGAGTAGCGCAGCCAGAAACAAGACTTTCTGATAGTGAGGGTGTTACACTTCAAACTTCCTAACTCCTTACTATAGAAAATTCACGGTATTTTAGCTCGATTTTGGTGGAGTCAGAAGGGAGAAGAACGAAAAATCAGCTAGGTCAGTTGAGATATAATGACTAGGCTAAAAGTAGAAGGGGGCCTGGGATTTAAGAATTTAAAGTTATAAAATCTGGCACTTATAGGCAAACAAACAATATTGGAGAATAGTAACACAACCTAATTCGCTATTGCCAGAATTCTCAGAGGCAATTACTTTCGCTATACAAATATTTTGAGAGCAGAGGTAGGAAACTTACCTTCCTAGGGCTGGACTGCTGGAGGAGCATTCTGGAGGGGCGAAAAGTCACTGAGAAAGGCTTAATTTGGCAAATAGGTCCTAGATTTGAGGTGAACATGTTATCCGATCCATGGGTTCCGTCTCTGCAACAATTTACTCATCCAATCAGACTAAACTCCTTTACCATGAACCAACCAGTCTCACGAGTCAGTCACCTGATGAGTGAAAATAATGAATGGAATCAACAACTCATTACTTCAATATTTCCAGCAGTCATCACTCAACAAATTTTAGTAACAAAAATTAGTGAGCAGAGGGATAAACTTACTTGGTTGTTCCATAAATCAGGCAGATGCGAAGCTTTTTTGGGGTACATAATAGCCTTTTCCTTCAACCATAAACCATCTGAGCTTCATCCACATCTCCAATAAAGACAAGGAATTTGCAGAGATCTCTGGAAGATTAAAACTCCACCAAAAGTCCTCCTTTTCCTCTGGCGTGCTTAGCATGAAAGACTTTTGACTATAGAGCTGCTTCATTGAAGAATGCCCTCGAGACCGGCTACCTGCCTACGGTGTCACGCAGCCACAGAAACAATTATACATTATCTTTTTACTTGTGAGAAAGCTAGAGAAGTGTGGAATAGGAGCCCTTACTGTCACTACAAGAAAATAAGCTTTTTGCCACGATGTCGATAGTTTTTCGCCATGCTTTGAGCTATCGGCACGCTTTTGAAAGGGTCACATCTGCCAGCGTGCCGGTTGCTTTATGGCCACGCTTTTGAAGATCTATCGGCACGCTTTTTTTGTTGGCACGCTTTTGTCTCTTACCACACTTAAAAAGCGTGGCCACAGGTCTTAACCTATAGGTACGCTTTTCAAGCGTACCGATAAGTGTACATATCGCCACATTTTTTGAAGCGTGCCCTGTGGATAGTTTTGGCTACACTTCAAAAGCGTGCCAATAGAAAAAGATATAGCTACGCTTTTTAAGTGTGCCAATAGAAAAGATATAACTACACTTGATAAGTGTAGCTGTTGATGATTACAAGAAGATATGGCAACGCTTAAAAAGCGTGCCAATAGCAAAAAATGTGACTATAAGTTAAATCAAAATACTTATGACCATACTTGTTTATGAATTTTCCTAATTAAACATTGCAAAATTAATATATAATTTTGAATCATAATTTGAAAGACTAATTTAAACAATGGAAAATTTTTTATATAATTTTAAATTCACCAATCCAACATACATGAACTTTCATCACATTTGTCAAAAAAAAAAAAAATTTATTAGTTGAAAAATACAACATACACTAATAGCTAAAATGAACCCCGCGAATCCCTTTACACCCTGAAAATCTGCCAATCCAATTCAGCTGCCATTATTGGAGATGAGAAGAGGGGAAGTACATGCAACCAAAAATTAATTCATCCTCAAAAGTCCTGATTCATCATATTAACATTCAGGGACAGCTTGGTTAGTTCCTGAGACTCATGATAAATCAAAGGATCCCTGCCCCTCATTGATTGCATAGAGTAGCTTGTTGGACATAATTTCCTGCCAAGAAAATGTGTCGTATTGTAAATCAGTACCAAAAGAAACCTCAATGAGCATGATAATGAATAATCAAATCTATATGATGAATTATACCTTGGTAGAATAAGGAGGAAGCTTCAGGTAATTAGCACATGTCATCACACTTGGCAAGTCATTACCTGCTGATTCCGAAGGCCCATTCCCATTAGATGAAGCATTGGCTGCAGTTGACGAAAGCTGCACCCAGACATGTAATCATATGTTAAAAATGTACTTAGTTATTAAAAGAGAAGATCATCTTAGCATATTTAGGCCACCCATTATTAAACTAAAGATGTAATGAGTTATTAGAGCAAAGAATCCACTTGACTTTTATCAGAATAAAATCCGGTTAATTGCTAGCCACTACTATTTTGACAGGCAGGCAGACAGTCAACCCAGACACCACATTACAAAGAATTTTTCAATAATTTCAAGTAACTGAAAATACCATCAATCAGGATGAGCATAAAATATAACCTTAATTTTCCAATCACATTCTTTCTAACACAAGAAAGAAATTATACATTGACTATGGCAGGGCTCTTGGCAGTGTATCCGTGGTCAAACTTTATATGGTCAACTAGTGTATCAGCCTACACAGAAAAGCAAGAAAACAGGAAAAATGATTCACCTGCCATTGGTAAGATTTTAATTATTGTCATAAGCATTGATAAAATAGCATAAGAAAAGACCTTCCACATCTCCCCTACGACCACAAAGCAGGTAGTCCAGTTATTGAGGAGTAAAAATTTGCAAATACGATATGTCAAAAATCTGAAATGACCAGAAGAAAGAAACAAGTGACAAGTGTTAAAATTTTGAATTCAATTTGAAAATTGGCAGAAGGTTAAACTCAATTTGAAAAATATATTATAACAGAAGCCAAAATCTTTTTACTAAGAATCAGATAATCCAAAGGTATGAAATGCCTTTTAACAAATTAGCCATCCTATAAGCCACAAATAAGATATCGACCCAGATATTATGATATTTTACTATAACAACTTATAAGAAATTAAACCAACAGCATCTTATGCTTGCACTAGACTCTACTCAAAATAAATTACTAATATACCTTGCAATTTGTAAGAGAGAAACATATGTAATCCAATGAAGCAGGTCCAAGGTCAACAGGCAGAATCAATTATGAATCAGTTTTATTTTGCTGGAAAAACCATATCTCAGACTCAATATCTAAATGTCACAACCCGCATTATCAATTTAATAAGTCAATATTCAAACTTCCATTTTCACATCTGCAACACAGGAACAGATTCACAGACATGGAACTAAAATAATGGCCCTTATCATAAGAACAGAGAAACAGAGGGAAGAAATAGTTACCTTGTACTATTCATGGCTCCAGTTGGTTGGCAAGGGTCTCAAAGTTGCTTAAAGGCAAAACTACACTATCAGTAGTGTCTCAAAGTTGCATATACACAGTAATGTGTCTCCCACCCTTAACAAATCTTGGTCAGGAAAGAAAAACTCACCAGACTTGTGACATTTCGCTTGTGGGAACTTGCTCATATAAACTCTCATATAAAATCCTGAGAGGATCTTTCTGAAATTTCACAAGGAAACAAACACATGCAACACACTGATTACAAAAAACTGAAAAAGCTATAAGGAATAAGAGAATAAAGCATACATGTATAATGTATATAATTGTATATCCACCTCCTCCGGTGGATCTCGTTTCTGGCCAGGTAAATCATACACCTTTTTCTCTTTCTTCTTCTTCTGTTGCTGCTGTGAAGCAGAAGAAGCAGCAGCATATGAGACTTACAGAGAAAATAAGCTACTTATTTTTCTTACAACAATTATCTTCAGTACTCGCAATTTCATCACACACAGCACTACACATTCCCATATGCAATAACAATTTGCCATATGCAATAACAATTTAAGCAGATTATACAAAAAAAATGTAATGAATTATAAATCATTCTCCTCTAGCATTGTGTGTTGGTCAAAATACATGCCTGGAAACCAAACATGGCTTTAAGCCAATCAAGCATGTCTAAGTCTCCTGTTCTCTGTCTTTGTTGCTCGAAAGAAGTAGGCCAGTTCAAGCCTTGTGTGTTCCATGGCGCAGAAACAGCAGCCTTAATCTAATAAGGAAAGACAGTCCAAGAACTCAACAAAATCAGGCATCATTGCATATTTGCATCATGTACTCCACCAGGATAAGCAACTAAGCAAGTCTTATTTAGGTTATCAAACCTTATATGTACCACGTTAAGACTTCAAAATAAGTATATAAAACACGAGTAGGAACATGTAATAAGTTTTTCAAAATAAAAATCATGTTAGTAGTAAAACAGCACAACTGAGCACTAACCTTCGAGCAGCACGGCGAGCAGAACCGCGAGACAGAGGCGAGCAGAACCGCAAGACAGAGGCGAGCAGCTTTCCGAGCAGAACGGCGAGAGAGACGATGAACGCAATAGGCTGAACGATTACAACGATGAAGGCTCGAGGAAGCTGCTGGGTTCGAGAGTGAAGATGAAGTGAGGGCGCAATAATAGGGTTTGAAAGGGAATTTTAGGGTTAAAAAGATTTTAGGGTTTGAAAGGGAATTCTTTAACTCTGTTCTAACTTTTATCAAAACCAAAGAAACCAAGAAATTCAAATGATAACATTTAAAGTTTTAATTCATATTTTGATATTAAATATGAATATTGAGTTTACATTAAATACTTTTGATTCTAAATTATAATTTGTTATATTTTTTAAGAATATTAAATAACTAATTATTAATACAATGTAAAAACTGTATAATTAATCAAATTATCTTAAACTAATTTTGTTAAGTATAATTTGATAACATAAGAATTAGGTGTACTCTCACAAAGTTATGTGATTTAAAAATAAATAAATTATAAAAAAAATACAGATTTTGTAATGAAAAAAAAATACTGAAAAAAGAAGAAAAAAATATTAAATGATGAAAAAAATAAAATCACAAGTCATCTTAAAATTTAGGGTTAAAAATAAGTTAAGTGTGAAATTTTGAAAACTTATTATTTAGGGTTAAAATTTGAAAACTTAGAAAAAAAAAAGTTAAGTGTGAAAAAAATAAATGAGAAACTAAATTTTAGGGGAGGGAACTCTATCGGCACGTTTTCTTTATGGTGCCAAAAAAACACACTATAGCCACGCTTATAAAGCATGCCGATTTCCTTCTATGGCCACGCTTTTTAAGCGTGCCAAAAAAAGTGTGGCCAAATTTCAAATAAGTGGCCACTTCGTAAAAGCATGCCAATTTTCCTTTATGGCCACAGTGTGGCCATAAAAAAATGTGGCCAAATTTTAAATAAGTGGCCACCCTCGTAAAAACGTGCCGATTTTTTTTTATGATCACGCTTTTCAAGTGTGGTAAAAAAAGCGTGGCCAAATCACAAATCAGTGGTCATCCTCACAAAAGCGTGTTCATAGACCACTTTTAGACATGCTTTAAAAACATAAAAAAAAAAAAGGATGTCAACAAGCTTTTTTTCTTGTAGTGTGTGGTATGACTGTTGGCGAAGATGAGGACCTATTCTTCCAGTGTTGGGCAACAAAGAAGCAACATTTAATTCTTAATCCAAAGAAAGAACAAAATCTACTGTCATTGGGAGTTTATTGTTGGAACATATGAAGATCTCGCAATGAACACATCTTCGAACAGGTTTCCAATACTCTCCATAAAATGGATGGCTTAGCAAGAAGAATTATTAACATGTCTTTAACGGCTGCCAATGAACTTGAAATCTAATTAGAAATTTTTTTTCTCTCTTTATTGTAACTATTGAGATAATGTTTTATTTGTCTGAATTTTCTCTCTTTTCTTTCTCTTTTAGTCATATTTAAACATTTGTTTTTTTTTTTTAAAAGAATAAAGTGTTTTTTTTTAAGAAATATGTATTTAAAGAAAATATGATTGTGACAGTTAAAAATCTTTGAATTTTTAAAAAATCTTATTGTAATTCTCATTTGGCAACTTGATTAGCTTAGATTTTATGACATTGCACGCATGTTGTA
>NC_029776.3:86027558-86039264 GCF_000817695.3 Arachis duranensis
CTTTATTGATTTTTTTTACATATTTTCTCCTCTTTCTAATCCAAATAAGTTGCATTTATGAGTTGGTATTTGAATTCTTGCATGTTTGAACTCCTTTAATTGATGATTTTTGTTTTCAATGTAATTTAAAATTTACATAAATATCACTATTTGACTAGCAATATCAGTTAATAATAGTAAGCTAAAGTAGACAACTAGACATTTTTATTACGTTTAACAAAATAAATCTGTAAACTATAATAAAAGACAAAATAATATAAGTCTAATTAGAGAGTTATTAATTGGTAATTTTTTGTGAGTGTTTTGAATATATTGATGTGTTTTGGATATACTGATAGCAAATTCTCCAGATTTGGAAGGAAGATATATTGAAAGAATTTTTTTTTTTCATAAAAATATTTTTAGATTAAAAAATATTTAGATCTATTCAAGGCAAAGAAAAAGTATTTCACGTGTATTGTAACAGCATATTTTATATAGAATTAAAAACAAAAAAATTTAGATTTGTTCATATTTTATTTATTAAAATTTTTTATAATCGAGTGTTATATCCTTTTTTTATTAGTATAAAATTTAACATAAATAATATCTATGTTCTTTTTTAAATTTAAAAACTTATGTATTTTTTGAGATCCATAATTATCATTTGACTTTTTTATGAATTAAATATTTTCTTCCGGAGAAAAAATTCCTAATAGGAATAATTACATTAATTTTTACTAAATTTCTATAAATAACACATATACTTTTTTATTAACTCTTTTAATTCATTAAAATTTATGGCTCTGATAGGAGTAATATTGGACGTATAGTCCAATTAGAAAATTATAAGTTTAATTATTTTGTTGGTCTCTATGGTTTAATTTTGTAAAATTTTTAGTTAGGTTTTTATACTTTTTTTTAATTGTGTCTTTGCATTAATTTTTTTTAATTGGGTTTCTATATTTTTTTTCTTTTTTTAGGTCCTGCACCAATTTTTTTTAGTCGGATTCCCGTATAATTAAATCAATTACTATCAAGAGGGACCTGTTTGAAAAAAAATTTATGTAGGGACTAAATTAAAAGAAAAAAATATAGAGACCTAATTGAAAATTTCGCAAAACTATAGAGACCAACAGAATAATATATAACATAATAATAGAGATAGTTATGATGTAACTAGAAATTTTATTTTCCTTTTTTGTCCTAATTCTAGAAATTTCTCTTCTATTCTTTTCGATCTTTTTTATCTAATTCTCTATCTCTTTATACAAGTTCGTATCAAATGTTGATTTTATTAAATATCATGTCAAAATTCTATAGTGATTCACTGGACTCAATTTGGGATCAGATTCAAATTAGCTTAGAACACTTGAATTCAAATTATCAAAAACGGAATAAGATACATGAAAAAAATAAAACAACTTCTGCTAAAATTTGTACAATTTTAAACAATATTCAACAAATCCAGCAATATTAATATTTCATATTCAAGCCAAATCAGAAACAGATATTCACCCAATCAACAATAATTCAACCAAAATCTAAAAACAGAAATTTCAATATCATCATCAAATTTTCAATCTGAATTTTAGACGTAGCAATAATTTCTGAACACACGGAAAAAGAAGAATTATCATCAGTTTTCAGTCTAAACTTCAAAAAGAATAAATAAAATATGACATTATAACAACATCAACATATCCAAAACTCAAATCATTAATAGACAAATTCGATTTTATATTTCAGGCTAAATCAAAATTTAAAATTTAAAAAATAATAAAAATTAAACTCTAAATTTTTTTATCATAAAAATTTTAACATAATATTATGAAATTACTTTTTTAAATACTTAACCTAATAAAAAAATAAATAAATAATTATATCTCTAATATCGTTCGTGGTTCCTCAATTTTAACATTATTGTATATAAAACTCTGTATATATTTTGCCTTTTGTAATGGCTCATCATAAGATAAAAACCAAATGATCAATAATAATTATATAACAAAATTTTAGATATTAATTTTAATTATTAATCTTAATTATAATATATAATATTAATTAAAATCAAGTATTAAAATTATTAAACCAATACATTCACGTTTTAAGAACATTTAAATTTTTTTCCATAAATAGATGTCTTTTTTAGCTTAGTACCCGGTAGGGTGGAAACAGGCTAGGCTAGGCCAGGTCAGGCTTTACTCTTAACAGGTCTGGCCTGTCATACAATTAATTAGCCTGAACCTGACCTGCAACCTGTTATAAGCTCTTTATAAAGTACTAGGCCTGTTCTGTTATTTAGCCTGGCCTGACCTGAAGCCTGTTAAAAGGCTTGATAATTTTTTTTATAAAAATAAAAATATTATTTAAAAAATTTTAAACTTTTAACATATTTAAAATATACAAAAATATTATAATAAATATAATAAATTTAAAATATCTCATAATTTATTAATAATAAATAATTATTTATATATTTAATTATATTTTAACAGGTCCAGACAGGTCTGATAGGCCTATAAGACTAATTAATAAATTTGGACCTGACCTATTAATGTATTAAGACTTTTAAAAAAATCTAGACCTGTACCTATTTTATAACAGACCAAGTCAGGACAGGTCAAACACAAACCCTTGACAGACAGCCTGGCCTTTTTCCACCCCTAATACCCCCACCATCTTTTTCTAATTATTTTTGTGGTAGTTGCATTTATGAGTGGTAGCTAAGAAATTAGAAAGGAGAACCAACGTAACGTGGAGCGATTCCACATAAATTTCCACTCTTATTGAAAGTGAGAAACAAAGATGACATAACCAAAGAAGCATTGATCAAAAGTCAAAACAAACAATTAGAAGATCTCTCCATCACTTCCTTTTCTGTTCAAGCACATGGTCACTGCCCGTCTGGCCCGCCGACTTTGCATGAAATTGTTTTATTTCATAACTCTATATTATAAATATATTTTTAATAAATAAGAAAACTTTTTATAATATCAATTTAACTTTATTATATTTTTTTTCAAACTTTTTACATAATAAATTGAATATTACATCTATGAATAAATAATAGATAATATTTAGTATATATATAGTTAGAGATAGATAACGAAAATAGAAAATTGAATGAATAATACAGACATAAAACTTCAAAAAAAATATTGCATTATATAAGAGAAAGATAATATTTTAATTTAAAGTTATTTGTAACTAAATTTTGAAAATGTTGAGAATGATATAAAATATCTAGCACAAATGAAACTACATTTATAACAAAAATAATGAATATTGATAATATGTACTTTAATTTAATAATATATATTAATAAATATTTAAATATAAAAATATATTTTTGTATTTTTTGTTAAATATTACGCACATGCTTAAATATTTTTCAAGAGAAAATAATTCTGTATATTATTGTATTTTATATTTTAATTTTTGTGTGCCTATGTTTTTTTTCTCCCAGTTATTCAAACTATATATTACGGAATTACTTGGATTATATTTGATTTTAAGAGTAAAATAAGATAAGACATTAAAAATATGATAAAAAATAAAAAATTAATATTTTATATTTTATTTAGTAATAAACTCAATATAAGTTGGAACAAATAAATAATAAAAAGTCTAATTTGTTTTTTTAACACAAAATTTAAAAATAAAATAAAATAAAAAATAATTATAAAAATTTGATAAAAACAATAAAAAGATGTGTTTTTGTCTAATATTTTTATATTTTTTTTCAATAGAAAAGACACAAAATAATTATTTTTATTTATATTTCATTTATTACATATAATTTTAGAATAATATTATACATTTAAATTTTTATGAACTAAATTAAACAATAAAATTTAGAGTAATACTACCAATAATTAATTTTTATTAATATTAAACTAGTTTAATTAAATTTAATTAACAAAAATACTTAAATAGTTTTTTTAATGTAAATTTCTCTATCTATTTAATTAACAAAATACTTAAATGTACATTTAGATATAATTATAAAAAATTTCTCTATCTATTTCATTTTTGAAAACCTTTTTAACTCTCTTCCTCTATAATAGTGTTTAGAAAATATAATTAAGTACTAAGAAGAGTAGACTAATAGACTTAATTTGAAAAGTTTATCTATTTGTTTACCATAATTTAAAGAAATATATACCGTTCAAACCTATAAGGTATAATATTTGTAAGTATAATACCTACACTTAAATTAGCTCTAAGATCACTCACTCATATAAATGACGTTATTATATTTTTTATTTTTTAACTTTAGTTACTAACACTCATATTAATAAGGAGAGAATTTTATAAAAACAAATACTAAACATTTTTTTCATATATGGAGAGATAAAATACAAAAAATACACCACCTATTTATAGTTATATTTGACTGTTTAAACAAAATAACTTGTAACTAAGCTTAATGGTTAAGCTTGGATATAAGGCAATAACTTATTGAAAGTTGTAGAAGAAACTCAACTTGTCACAAGTGTTACATGTTGATGTCTAAAATTATCCAGCTGTAAATCTTTGAACATTTAACCTGATCCTTTGTAACTTTTTTTAATTGCTTCCCGTAGTCATTGTAAATTTTACTTCCTTCAAGTTTGACCAAGTTTTGACTGAGCTTTTGTATATAATGGCGGTGAATGATTTTGCAAGTTGATTTAATTATCAACATTGCCTTCCTTAAATTAAACTTGTAGAATTAATTATTCCAAGTATCTTCTTCAACTTGTAAAATAATTCGGTCTTTAATGGCTTTGTAAATATATCAGCAACTTGTTCTTCAGTTGGACAATACTCGATCACAACTTCTTTCTCATTTACCAACTCTCTAATTTTATGAACCCGAATATCAATATGCTTTGATCTTCCATAAAATACTGGATGTTTGCAAAATACAATAACTAACTTGTTATCACAAAATATTATTGTTTGAGTATTTTATTTTTCATTCAATTCCTCAAGAATTCTTCTTAACCAAATTGCTTGTGTTGCACAACTTCCTGCTGCTATATATTCTGCTTCTGCTGTAGAGAGAGCAACTACTGGTTGTTTCTTTGAAGACTAAGAAATTGTACCAGAACCAAGATGAAATACAAATCTTGAAGTACTTTTTCTTATTTCTATATCTCCGGCCCAATCACTATGAGTGTAACTGACAAGATTTAATTCATTAGTATTTTCATAATAAATACTATCATTTAAAGTATCTTTGATATATCGAAGAATCCATTTTGCCGCTTGCAAATGGTTGGTACAAGGCTCTTCCATAAATCTGCTAACCAAACCAACTCCAAACACAATATCTGGTCTAGTCGCAGTCAAGTACCTTAGACTTCCAATCAAGCTTTTATAGTATGTGAGATTTATTGCTCTTCCGTTATCTTCTCTCAACAATTTGAACTTCTCTTCGATTGGAGTAGAAACTGGTTTTGAGTGCTCCATCTGAAATTTCTTCAAAATATCATTTGCATATTTCTTCTGAGAAATGAAAATTTTACCATCTTTTTGAACTACTTCAATGCTAAGAAAGTAAGACATCAAGCCCATATCTGTCATTTCAAAGTGCTTTATCATAGCCTCCCTGAATTCTGCAATTATCTTCAAATTGTTTCCAGTAAAGATAAAATGATCAACATAAAGACACACGATCAAGATATCTCCATTTTTGACGAACTTGATATAAAGAGTATGCTCAAACGGACATTTTCTGAAACCATTCTCAATGAAATAAGAATCAATCTTCTTGTACATGCTCTTGGTGCTTGCTTTAACCTATACAACATACACTTCTTCTTTTAAAGTGCCATTTAGAAATACAGACTTAACATCCATTTGATGTATCTTCCACTTATTTTAGACCGAGAGTGAAATAATCATACGAATAGTGTCTAATCTAGCAACATGAGCAAATACTTCAAAATAATTGATACTTGACTTTTGTTTGTATCTCTTAGCAACTAATCTTACTTTGAAACGATCAACTTCATCGTTGGATTTGTACTTAGTTTTGTAAACCCACTTTACTCCAATCGGCTTCTTATCTGCTGGTAAATCTATCAGGTCCCACGTGTTATTCTTCTCAATAGCATGAATCTCCTCATCTATTGCTTTCTTCCAATTGTTGTCTTTAGAGGCTTCTTCAAAGTTCAACGGCTCACAATTTGAAAATAGAACAAAGTTTATGATTTCTTCATCGGACGGATCGTTGTCATTGCCAACTTCATAATCTGCTAATCTAGCAGGTAGTCTCCGCTCTCTTTGAGGTTTTCTAGATGATTCTGGTTGTTCGGTTGCGTCCGGTTGTCTTTCTTCTTCATCATCACATGTATTTGAAATTACAATCTGATGCTTTCTATCTTTGTGTCCCAGTCTCACATGGCTTTCTCGTCAAACATCACGTTTCTGCTGATGATTACTTTATTTGTTTTTGGATTGTACAACTTGTATGCTTTTGAGTCTGTGCTATAGCCAATAAAGATACAGTTCTCGCCTTTGCCATCTAACTTCTTCCTTAATTGATCTAGTATATGGGTATAAGCGATACACTCAAAGACTCTGAAATGATGAATGGAATGCCACTTTCCACTCCAAGCTTCCTCTGGAGTTTTATCATGAACACTCTTTGTTGGACACCTATTTAAAATATGAACTGCTGTTGCGACTACTTCTGCCAAAAACTCTTTAGGCATTTATTTTGACTTGAGCATGCATCTGACCATATCCATGATGGTTTTATTCTTTCTTTTAGCAACTCCATTTTGTTGAGGAGTGTATCTAGTTTAGTTGGTGTTAAATTCCGTGTTGCTTAAAGTATTCTGAACATGCAAGATATTTTGTTCCTCTGTCTGTTGTAAGAATTTTAATTTTATAGCCACTTTGTTTTTCGACAAACGCCTTGAATGTCTTAAAGACATCACATGCTTCTGATTTTTGCTTCAGAAAGTATACCCATATATATCTACTAAAATCATCAATAAAAGTGATAAAGTACCTACTACCACCATTACTTGAAACTTCTATAGAACAGAGATCTAAATGCACAATTTCAAGTAATCTTCTAGCTCTCCATGACTTTTCTGTAGGGAATGGATCTCTGTGCTTCTTTCCCAGTTGACAAATCTCACAAACACAATTGGGAATATGAATCCATGGTAGACCAGAAACAAGTCCTTTTCTTGACAGGTAGTTTAGGCCAGAAAAATAAAAGTGCCCAAACCACATATGCCATAACCAGTTATCATCAAGTATCACAGAACTCATGCAAGAGGGATTAACATGTTGAATTTTTAATGGAAACATTCTGTTTGAAGTTATCTTTGCTTTATCAATGAACCTTCCATTATTGTCAAATACAGTGCAATATCCACGATAAGTTATCATCTTATATCCATTCTCAGATAATTTCTCTATACTCAGTAAATTGTAATCAAGTTCATGAGTATAGAAAACATCAGAAATATAACTCAAAGAACCATCTTTCAATCTAATTGGTATGTTCCCTTTTTCTTCAATAGAGATCTTTGTACTATTACCAAACTTCAATAATAGTTTAACTGAATCATCTAATAAAGAAAATAACTCCTTTCTACCAGACATATGACTACTGCAAGTATTATCCAAGTACCATATATTTTTATCTTTAGCATATGAATTATTTGTAAAAAATAAAGTCTGAGTGCTCGGATTGTCATCAGTATTTTGATGCTGATTTTCTGCAATGTGTGCTTGATTATTATTCATCACTTTGAATATGCAATCTGCTTCTTTATGTCCATACTTTCCACAATGAAAACAGTTGAAATTAGTTCTTTCCTGATAAAAATTACCTTGACCTCTTTCTCGATTGACAGGTTCGTTCCACCTCTTCCTTGATTAGGTAGTATAAAATTGTTGTAACTTCCTTGGTTGTAATTGTCACGACCTCTACCTCTGAAACTTCCTCTGCCTCTACTTTGAAAATTGAAACCACGACCTTGTCTTTCTTGTGTACGGTTTGATTCTGCAACATTGTTGAAATTCACTCGGCTTTTTAGGGCTTCTTCAGTTGATTTTTCTGATTTCTCCAATATTCTACTGATGTGGCTTTCCATGGTTTCTTGCAACTCTACAATCATTATGGTATCCATATTATGTGACTCTAGTATCGTAGTCACCACATGGTCATACTTCATTGGCATGGTGCGAAGAATTTTCTCCACTACTTTGCTATCGGGCATATCTTCTCCATAGACTCTCATCTTATTGACAAGATCTGTAACACGAGTAAAATATTGCTCAACAGTTTCTGAGCTCGACATCTCGTACCTTTCATATTCTCTTCTTAAAGACTGTAGCTTTGCTTTCTGAGCTTTATCTACGCCATTGTATGACAGTTTCAACGTGTTCCATGCTTCCTTTGTACTTTTGGCATTTGCTATTTTGCCAAACATCGTATAATCTACTCCTTGATGAATTTGAGATAGCGCCAATTGATCTCTCCTTTGTTGGGCAGCATCTGCTCCTTCTTGTAAACCCGGTTCAATAAAATTTCACAGGTTCTGGACCTTCAAATGGGTAGACATCAAAGTCTCCCAATAACTATAATCAAGTTTCCCATCTAACTTGGGACCGGACCACACAATATTGAAAGTGTTTGTCATACCGACTCTATGAATAAACAACTATGCGAGAACTCTCTCACACCTCACAAGGTCTCAAACACCAGGCACTGTATTAACCAGCTCTGATACCAAATATAAGTATAATATCCACACTTAAATTGACCATAGGATTACTCACTCATATAAATGACGCTATCATATTTTTCATCTCTCAACTTCACCAATACTCATATTAACAAAGAAAGAATTTTACAAAAACAAATACTAAACATTTTTTTTATATGAAGAGATAAAATACAAGAAATGCATCACCTATTTATAGTTATATTTGGCGGTTTAAACAAAACAACTTGTAACTAAGCTTAATGGTTAAACTTGGATATAAGACGGTAACTTATTGAAAGTTGTAGAAGAAACTCAACTTGTCACAAGTGTTACATATTGATGTCTAAAATTATCCAGCTATAAATATTTGAACATCTGACCTTATCCTTTGCAACTTTTCTAATTACTTCCCATAGTCATTGTAAATTTTACTTCCTTCAATTTTGACCAAATTTTGACTGAATTTTTGTATATAATGACCGTGAATGATTTTGCAAGTTGATTTAATTATCAACAATACTGACTCCCAATTGTTCCAACTCTGTGCAGGTGTTTCTTCTGATCTGTCAAACCTTTTCATCTCTTTCTATTATTTGAGGTTCTTTTCCATCCCTAGAGTTTCAATTCTTACTGTTGTTTTGTGCATCTCCATTTCGTTCATTCTTCTATGTAAATCTCTCATATTCATTTAACATTTATACATCAACCTAGTTATTAATTTTGTTGTCAAAGTTCCACCTTCTCTGATCTCTGTATTTTATTTGTACTAAAATCTATGTATAATTGGATTAGGATGGTAATTATTCATTTGACTGAGTTTATTAGTTTAAATTAAAAAAATAACTCATGACAAATTGCATACATAATAAGATTAACTTTTTAATTTTGGTTATTGAAAATATGTTTTATTTTTATTTTTAGTATTTTTTAAATTTATTTAAAATAAGTGAAAATAATAAAATAAATAATCTAAATAATGTTTTTACACTTTTCTTCATACACATATTTCTTAAAATATAAAATAATAAAAATAAAAAATTTCAAACCAAACCTACATATTCCAAAAATAAATAATTAGCAGTGATTAATAATAATTAAAAATTCTCTAAAAATTTTAATTTTAAGAGATCTAAGATTTGTAATACTTACCTACATATACAGGAATTTATACCTCTTAATTAAACACCCAACTACTAACTGTACGGATGTTATATGTTAGAATTATATAATCACACGTATTCATATGTTTTTTCTCCTGGTACATATATGTTTAGCTTCATTCTTTAATTTCATTTCTAGATATTACATGAAAACTTGAATAATAATAATATAACATTTTTCTTCGTAGTTTTGATGAGCTCATGTTTGAGTGTGTTTAAATTCATCAGTGACATATATCGTTAGATTTAAACATGTGGAAGCTGAAGATAGCTGAAGATGGAGAATATTTGATTTCTGGAAACAATTTCATCGGACGTGAACATTGGGAGTTTGATCCAAATGCAGGAACTGAAGAAGAACGTGCTGAGGTTGAAAGATTGCGCCAAAAATTCACCAATAATCGATTCTCCATTAAACAAAGTTCTGATCTCTTAATGAGACTCCAGGTATGTACTTTTGGACCTACATTAATTAATTATGAAATTTTTTAAATTAAAAATTAATGATATAATTTTAGATAATATGTAATTGATTTTCTTCCATCATTTACAATTGATTATGAGTACATCAAACTGAAATTCCAACTATGCATTATGAATATAGAAGTTTGACTAACGTTTAAGCACCCTTATTTCTATTTTGTTTTTCTTTTTGGGTAGGAACACCTTTATTTCATTGAAGTAGTCCAAGAGTATATTTGGATATTACTGTATTATTCTAGTTAAATTATTTTTCGTTTAGAGTCTGTTTTTTTTTTGTGAATAATGTAATTTAATAAAAGCGAAATCACAAAAAAATAAAACTAAATTTTTTTTGAGAAGTTATATATAAATTTTAAAAAAATGATATTTTTCATAACTTTAAAAGGATATTCAAAAATAAAATAAGAGGATATTTTGACATTAGATTTGAACATTTTTTTTATAATAATTATAACGGCTTAAACCTGTAAACAGGCAAACAACTTTACATCACCTCCATTTTTTAAATAGACACGGCCTATATATCTTTAATCAGTCTCTCTAAAACCTCAAGATTTTTTTTTAAAAGGCAATATAATAAAATTTTCTGTGGAAGAAAAAACCATTCACTCAAAACAGATTAAGAAAGAACAACATACCAAATTAAACAAGCCACAATCATCCCCTCAAAAATAGAAATCGTCATTAAAGAACTCACCAAGAAATTCCAACAACTATTCCAAATTTAAGAAAGAATTTATACATCTAAATGTAACAACTTTTTACTTCAAAAAAATTAATATTTTTTCCTTATTTTCTGAAAAGAAACCTTCTTGATGAAACTCAAATAGAGAAACCCTATCACCTTATGTGACAATTTTAGAGTGCTAAATTGTATATTTTAAAAGTTTAAAATACTTTAGTCAAACTTTAATAAATAGATTATACTATACGTACATATTTTTTCTTGTTTAAAAAGTAGAATAAGTACACACGAGATACATCGGATATAAAGAAAATGCTTAGTTAAAAGTTAAAACACGTTGAATTATTATTCAGGAATGAATGAGTGGATGATGACAGATTATTAAATTTTAGTATTAGGTTTTTGTGTCTATAAAAAGCAGAGCCTATCAGGCTATGACATTAATGATGCATACTTTCCAAATACTCGTACTTTTATTTTTAAATTATTAGTTGTTGTGTGTTTGTTGAGTGGAATAATCTTATTAATTAATGATTGAGACAAATAACATTACTGATGAGTATCTATTTAGAATAATGATATATAACTAATAAAATAATTTATTATTTTTTTGTTAATATTTGACTAATAATTTATATTTTAAAAATTAAATATTAAATTTTAAATATTAAATATT
>NC_029776.3:86039611-86078185 GCF_000817695.3 Arachis duranensis
TAGAAGATCTCTCACTTTCTATTCTTCTATTCAAGCACATGATGGTCATTGGCCTGCTGATTTTGCTGGCCCTTTGTTTTTCATTCAGCCTTTGGTGAGTTTCAACTTTTATCTTATATATATTAAAAAGAAATCGGTTATTAAAATTAATTATTATATAATATAAATATATATAATTTAATTTATTTTTAATATATGTGTAATATAAATAATTAATTTTAATAACTGATTTTAGTATATACTTAATATAAATATATATAATAACTAAAATAAAATATTTAATATAAATGGACACTGTAAGTAATAATATCGATTACTTTCTTTTCTTTTGGTTTTATAATTTAGATATTGTGTGCTGTGTTTCGCAGGTAATTGAACTGTATGTTACGGGATCACTTGATGTTGTTTTAGGTGCTGAGCATAAGAGGGAAATTATTCGATATTTATATAATCATCAGGTAGCATAAAAATTATTATTAGAGTAAAGTATCGTATTTGTTTTTAATATTTGGGGTAAATTTTAAAGTTGTCTCTAATATTTAAATCGTTCTATTTAAGTCTTTAATGTTTTAAAATTGACTCAATGTTATCCTACCATTAGGGATCTGTTAACAAAATTGATGGCAGGACAAAATTAAGACTATTTTAAAACGTTAGGAATTTAAATAAGACAAAAACGTTAGAGACAAAAATGATACATAGAAATAAATTTTAATTTTATCATTCAATAATATCAATCTTCTACGGTACATAACTATTCAATTATTTTTTAATCACATCTAAGTAAATTATACTTAATCATATTACTTTCATTCTGAATAAACTTATTTTTTTATAATTTTACTTTTAAAAATTTTTACTCATCATAAAATGTTTATAAAATGACTAGAATCACATTATTTTATTGTATATGTATCATTTTTTTCTCACAGGTTTATGTGCTAGTTATTCTACAAATATTTTATGATGAACAAAAATCTTTAAAAGTAAAATTATAAAAAAAATTTATTTAAAATAAAAGTAATGTGATTAAGTGTAATTTACTTAAATGTGATTAAAAAATAATTGAATAACTATGTACCGTAAAAAATTGATATTACTAAAGGATAAAATAAAAATTTATTTCTATATATCGTTTTTGTCTCCAACGTTTTTGTCCTATTTAAGTCCCTAACATTTCAAGATTGTCTCAAGTTTCTCCCGCTGTCAATTCTATTAGCAGATTCTTAACGGCAGGACAACATTGAGTCAATTTTAAAATGTTAGGGACTTAAATAGAACGACTTAAACGTTAGGAACAACTTTAAAATTTACCCCAAACATTAAAGACAAAAATAATATTTTACTCTTATTATTATTTCTCTCTTTCTCAAGGATTCTGCATATGCAAACAGAACTTCAAGGCTAGCTTCAAAGTAGTGTTACTCATGATTTTCAATAAACAATACATTAATAAAAATAATATACTAGGTACCATCTAACAATTAAACCGTTTAACTAACTTGTTTTGTGGATAATTACTTAATTCACTAGTTTGCTTAAATAAGTGTTAGAAGATTCGAATTCTGTTTTGTACATGCAGTAATCTCTTGATCAACAACAAATCTTTAAATAGAATTTCAATCTCCAACACATTAATTTTTGACTTGTCGGATTGAACAATATCGTATTAGGCAACCAAGACTTCTATTTTTTTATTTATTTTTTGACCCAACTTGTGAGAAGAGTATAGTAAACATGTTATATTCTGCTTCTACACAAGCTAAGGCCTTGTTGAACAGTGTTAACTTCTATTATTTGGTTGGCATTTTTTCATGATCACGAGATAGAACAAAGATGGTGGTTGGGGGTTCCATATAGAGGGACACAGCACAATGTTTGGATCAGCATTGAGTTACATTGCATTAAGAATACTTGGAGAAGAACTTGAAGATAATCAAAACATGCCAATGGCCAGAGCCAGAAAATGGATTCTTGACCATGATGGCTTAGTAGCTGTTCCATCATGGGGAAAGTTCTGGGTCTCGGTAATTAAGTACATCAATTATGTTATTAGTATCTTCGATTTATATTTTTATTGAGCATCGCTAAATTATTATAATTACATAGTTTCTGTTTATATGATATATTCATAAATTAATGTATTGATACACTATATATATAACTCTTTTTATTTATGAATATACATATAAAAATAAAAATAAAACCTATTATAGGTCAAAGAAAATAATTTTCTGTTATATTTAATCCTTTTATAATTGCTAGAGTTTCTTAATTGATATTGTGCATCCAAACATACAAGTGTAAGTCCAAATGAAAAATGATTTATATATCTTCCTAAATAGTCATTCTAATAATTTTCCTAATCTCTAAATACAAAAAGAAAATACGTGAGTTTTTTAAGATATTGAATGCATTTAAATAGTTTCTTGTTTAGAAATTAAAAAAATAAATAAAAATGATTAAGAACAATTTTAGGAGGTTTGATCATTATTATTAAGATAAAAAAAAATATTATTTTATCTAAAGGTACTTGGAGTTTATGAGTTTTCTTAAGATATTGAATATTAATGCAGTTAAATAGTTTCTCGTTTAGAATTTTTAAAATAAAATTATTAAGAAAAAAGTTTAGGAGCTTTTATCATCATTATTATGAAGATTAAAATATATATATTATTTCATCTAAAGGTACTTGGAGTTTATGAGTGGTCAGGGTGCAATCCACTTCCACCGGAGCTATGGCTTCTACCTAGATCCACCCCTTTTCATCCAGGTTCATAATCATTTTCAATTTCTTTAAGGAACCCTTTAATTATATAATTTATTAATCTTGTCCTTAAACAAATGGCAGGAAAGATCATGCCCTATTGTCGGTTGGTTTATATGGCGATGTCATATGTTTATGGAAAGAAATTTGTGGCTCCTATCACCGGCTTAGTCAGATCTTTAAGAAGAGAGATGTACAATGAGCCATATCATGAAATCAACTGGAACAATGCTCGAAATAATGTTGCTAAGGTTAATGCAATCTTTATATTCATTAACAAAAATGTTATTTGTATATTAAAAGAGTTATACTATGTGTATACTAAAATCAGCTATTAAAATCAGTTATTAGTATAAAATACATGCTAGAATATAATTACACATTGAAAATAAATTAAACCACACATAAATTTATACATAAATACATTGGTCGCTAATTTAGTAGCTGATTTTAATGTATAAATAACATTTTTCATATTAAAATCACCCGCTAAAATCAGCCACTAATATATTTGTATATAAATACATATGTATGTATGGTTTAATTTATTTTCAATATATATTTATATTCCAACGTATATTTTATATTAATTGCTGATTTTAGTGTACATATAACATAATTCTTTATTAATCCCCTCAAAGATGAGAAAATATATTCTGAGAAAATAAGCATCTAATCATCATTGTATTTAATATAAAATCATTATTTATACAAATTTATATGAAGATGCGAAAAATATATTTTTTTTCCAGTTCCCATAACTGATTATTGAAAAAGTGTAGGAAATTAACTAACATTTAGCAATTTTAGAGTTTAGGTTTATGATGTAAAATTTATGGTTAAGATTTATGATTTAGAATCAAAAATTTAAAATATGATAATGCTACAGAATCAATATAATTTATTATTTTTTATCAATAATTAATTAATAATATTTAAAAAAATAAATTAAAAATATGAAGTTGGACTACTATTGACTAAAAGTACTGATAAATATAAATTAAAATGGCTAATTCTTAAACTTTTTTTTTAAATAAACAAAAAAAAATTTCAACATTATTCTAACTAATTTTTTAAATGCCACATTTGATCTAGTAGTAAAAGATACATAAGTGATCCAACTCATGATAAGTTTATTCAATTTCAGGAAGATCTCTATTATCCGCACCCTATAATGCAAGATATCTTATGGGAATTTCTTTATCACATTGGGGAGCCTTTGTTGAAGTGCTGGCCATTTACTAAGCTTAGAGAAAAGGCACTACACAGCTCAATTAATTATGTATATTATGATAGTGAGAATACAAATTACCTTTCATTTGGAGTTGTAGACAAGGTATATATATAAATAATTAGATTAAATTAGTCGTTACTAAATCATTGAATTTGTTTATATTTCGATCCATAGGCACATTTACTTATTATTCATTACGAATTGGAAATGGAAGGTTTTGTGTATGATGGCATGTTGGGTTGATGATCCCAACTCAAAGGCATATAAACATCATTTAGCTCGTGTTCCTGATTATTTTTGGATTGCTGAAGATGGTTTGAAAATTCAGGTTAGTATTTTTCGTTTTCTTAATAGGTTAGAATTTAATTTTGATGTATTATTAGTGTAAAATCATTTTACATGTGTATCCAATCACATAATATTATATTAGTAAAAATAATTACCTTTTATATTGACGATGTGAATGGTCATTTAAAAGAACGGTTATGATTGCATGATTATATAAAATGTTTTACACTGTTAGTGCATCAAAATTAAACTCTTATGTCAAATTAATAAAACTATTTCTTTCATGCATAAAAAAGAAAATTTCAAAAATTTAATTTGGTGATTTCATGGTATGAATAATTGAGCTACTACTTTAGAGTCATCTAAATATATAACTAACTAATTTCTTAGTTTTTGATTCACACATGTAATGAATTGGTCTATCTAATATTTATGATATAGTAGTATTATTTTGATTATTAATACTAATTACTGTAACTTTTGGTTTATTGATGAATTTGAATGAAGGGTGTTGGTGCTCAAGCTTGGAATGCAAATTTTGCTATACAAGCAATTCTTGCTTGCAATATGAACGAAGAGTATGGACCTACACTTAAGAAAGCACATGACTTTATAAAGGCATCCCAGGTAGTAATTAATTATTAATAATATGTGATTTCAATTTTTTATATTCCATGTAGTAGTAGTCTTGGGTTACAATAACATTTTTTTATTTTGTTATAACGACAACAACGAGATTGACGGTTAAAACATTAAACCTAAATATCTTATCATAGATCACTCTCACTACGCTAAAAGGTATTTTTGCAATGCTTTTTTTATTGTTTAGTGTAAAATTTTTTGCGAGGATTAAAACTATAGTCAATTTGAGCTAGCATCACTAATGCACTTAGTAAAGGGTTTAGACGACTACGGATAAAAGCAATGCTAAGTAATTTGCGATAATTTTTCATGTATCAAACCATTTCTAATTTGTAATATTTATTGAGGTATTTTTTATATTTTGCAACAGTTTGAAATTGTCACTAAATTACTAATTTATGTTATAATTTTTTGCTATACGACGATTTTAAATTATTACAATTTTTTCGTACAACTTTTAAAATTTTAACCTCTTGTTAATATTATTCTCCATCAGTTGCTTAGTTAACAAAGTTGACGGAAAATTGGCGTAGACCATTATAACTAACACACAATAAGTCCTAAGTGGAGAGTTGAAGCAATGGTAATTAGTAATTAGTGTGAAATGAGAGTTGAATATTATTTATCTTTAAGGTTCGTGAAAACCCAAGTGGAGACTACATGGCAATGTTTAGACAAACTTCAAAAGGAGCATGGACCATTTCCATGGCAGATCAAGGTTTGACCGTCTCTGATTGCACAGCCGAGGGATTAAAGGTTTGCCTATATCTCTTGGTTTCTACTTCTAATTTTAAATAAGTTCTTAATTTCCAAAACAAAAATTGGTCTAAAATGGATATCCATTATTTAGAAATTTTTTTTTGAAAGTTTGACAACATTAATTTGTAGGTTACGCTCCTATTGTCAAAAATGGCAACAAATCTTGTTGGGGAAGCCATGGAGACAGAGAGATTCTATGATGCTGTTAACGTAGTTCTCTCTTTACAGGTATTTCTTTCTAATAATTTAGATCCTCATTAATAGTGTTCTTGAAGAACTAAAGAACAGAGCAAATTGTTATGAATGGAAAGTCAGAAGTAAGAACACTAGAATTTTGTGTATTGACCATATCAGTAATAAGTACAGCAATCACCTGAGTCACACCATGGACATTATAAGAGCTTAACCATTACTTGAATTTTCTAATTTATCTTTTTCCATTGTTAGAGATAAGCTAAGCTCTATCTCTCTAATATCATGTCATGATACTACTTCTTCGAAAAATTTAAGATAATAAGAAGAGACACATGAATAGTTATACCTCTAACATCTATGGAGGGATCTCAGAAAATGCATAAAATCAGCATAGAAACGAAGAGTTAGCTTTAATTTGCATGAGTGAAGGGCCAAATATATAAGCCTTAGTCACTCAAGAAATGATACAAGAATTTGCATTGATGAATTCAACACTGTAATGCAGTCAAAATTAACTTAACAGACTCTTTCCAATTTTAGCATAGAAAAACTATATGGAACCAAAAGATTGTCAGCCAAAAACTAAACAAAACCACATTAATTTATATTAATTATTAATTTTAAATTTTTTAAATTCAAAATTTAAAACCTAATTAAAAGTTATAAAAACCTTTTTCTTCTCTCTCACATTGACCTACCCACCTCCAACAATCACACACAGATCTCTCTCTCAGCAATGCTACTGGAAGCGCCGGCGACTTCCATGCTCTCTGCAACGTCCTCAACAAGCGCATCCAAGACAACTGCTTCAACATGAAGTCCACCTTTGACTTCGTCACCGATTGAGGCAACGCCCGAAGCGGATTCACGCACCTTGGTTCCCGTTTCGCAATCTTCACCGTTGATCGTCGCGGTTCCAAGACAACTGCTTTCCGATTTGTTGAAATTAAAAACAAAGGATAGGATTTTTGCTTAAAAAGAAGGAGAAGGCCTAATGCTATGCGTGGACGCACTGTAACGAATCCAAGATTTTTGTGCGCTCTTTCTCTCTGGAGTCAAACCTTGAGTTTATTTGGTTTTCTCATCCACATGCTTTCAGGCTTCGGCCTTCTTTGAATTTTCTTTAACCCCAATCTGGGTTATTGTCTCCGGTTCTCCGGTGGCTACGAGGATGATATGAACAAAGGAGATGTCATAATCTATAATGTCGGACAAACCATGAATTATAAAAAAAAAACATTCATTTAATATGAAAAAAAAACATCCTAATACTTAACAAAAGAAACATCCAATTATATTTTAGCAAAAAATAATTAAATATTTATAAAATTTAAAAAAAATATAAAATTATTAAAGAAATAGAGACATTCACATTTGCAATACAAAAAAATTCAAAAAATATATAAAAGAACAACTATTTAGTATGAAAAAGAAACATTTTGATACTTAGCAGAAGAAACATCCATATATATTAACTCGTAGAAATTTTAGATTCACCTAAAGGTATTTGGCTGATTTTTGGCTAATACCCTTTTGATTCCCTAGCATTGCTCTTTAGCATAAATAACTCTAACTGAAAATTAACCAAAAGACTAAAACAGACTCAACTAACTTGTATTACACATAGCTAGGCTTCTAACTCTTCTTCTGTTCTTGATCTATTAATGGTAGTTTGTTTGTTGCATCGCCAAAAATCAATTTAGTGCCAAAAAAATGTAAAAACCAGAAACAGCGTTACGATCGACTAAGTCAGCTGTCCAATCGGCATCTGAAAATCCATGAAGTATGAAGTCATCACACTTATTGAATATCAAGCCAAAATGCTTAGTTCCTTGTAGATATCTTAAGATTCTCTGCACTACTTTTTAGTGAACTAATAGTGGATTATGCATAAATTAACTGACCTTACAAACAACAAATGAGAGAGAAGACCTTGTGATAAAGCACCTACTACGTATCAATATATAATAGGATCTTCAAAATTTTCTGAACCTACAGAGATTAATTAAAGAGATCTAATTGTAAGAGTTGGCATATGAACTGCACCACTCATGCCAACCTTGGAGACAAGTGAATTTGACCCTCTGCTGTAGAAACTTCTATGTCCAAGAAATAATTTAACTCACTTAACTCTTTTAAGAGTAAAGGTGTTATGTAACTGATTGATTATGCTTTGAATTTTTAAGGGATTATTCCCTCTGATTGTTTTTTTCACAAAAGAAAATGTCTCAAATTTATTAATACTTTTAAAATCAATTTTTTTTTTTAATTGAGCGAAGTTTAAAAAACCATTCACGTAGAGCTTGTTTTAAACCATACAAATTCTTATTTAATTTACAAACCAATTTCCAGAACCTTAAATAAAATCCAAAGGTTATTCTATAAAAATAATTTAACGAAAATCCCCGTCCAAAAACATATGGAAAAGTATATGGAACCAACTAATAATCAGCCAAGAATGGAACAACATAATTAATTATAATTAGTTTTATTAATTTATAATTTAATTTGTTTGTTAAATTATTGTTGACCACGTTAGTGTTAGGAGAGAATCACGGAACAGATACTTTGATCATTCATTAGTTGATTCCATATAATTAATTATGTTTTATTAATGCGTAACACATGAAACATAGAAATCATATCCAAAACCATCCAATTTACAAGAAAAAGAAACATCCGTGTGCCTATTAGTAGCAATATCCGGTTACCAGTTGGCTGATTCTTGACTTATATAGAGTTGGTCCCCGTCCAAAAACATATTATTGAAATCAAGTTACTTAATCAACCAACCTTTAAGTAAGGCTATTGACAAAACAACTTTAACTGTGATAGGCTTTATAAAAAGGCTAAAAACTCGTTGGAAATCGATTCCCTCGTATTGATGGTATCCCCTGGCAATTACATGAACATGTAATAACTAAATGGAGCTTTATTGTTGTTTAGATGCATATATAGATCCCATACTAAAATCAAATATATAATTAACAAGGTCACGTAAACTTTTTATACCATTAAATTCCCCAAGTTATATGTTATGTCCCATTTGAATACAGAGCAGTAGCGGCGGATTCTCAGCTTGGGAATCTCGAAGAGCCTATAATTGGCTAGAGGTATGTAAATCTTTATCAAATTATTTATTCAAAAAATTTAAGTTAATGAAATAAATTATTTATATTTTTTTGATTAATTTTTACAATAAATAATTTTATAACATTAAAATTTTATTATTAAAAAAAATAGAGTTTGATTATTGTTGATTCTAAATTAATAAAAACATATAAAATAAATAAAGAAAGAAAAAATTATATACAATAACTCTACGAAGCCAATGTGAAATTTTTGCTGTACATGCATATATTATTTTTGTTCCCGTTTCTAAAAGAATTTGATTTGTCACGGACAGAAATTCAATCCAACAGAATTTTTTGAAGACTGCCTCACTGAGAAGGAGTAAGATATATTTCATATTTTTCAACTGCTATATTGCATTATGCTGAACGGTTAATTTTGCCACTTAATTAATTGTGTTCCATATGGTGAAATGAAATATAATAGTTATGTGGAGTGCACATCATCAGCAGTGCAAGCCTTGGTTCTATTTAAAAAGTTATATCCAAATCATAGAAGAAAGGAAATAGATCATTCTATTTCCAAAGCAATCCAATACATTGAAGACACACAAAATCCTGATGGCTCATGGTAATTAACTACTAGACTATGTTTTATGTGTCCTACTTGCAGATTTTAACAAAATAAAAAATTAGATAAAAAGCTACTTTATCTTATGCAAAATTACACCCTATTCTATGTTTACTTTGCAATTATTGTAGCTAGCTAGGTTTTACTAACTTACACATATATAATTACCATTGATGAGAGGCACTTATGTATATATATAGGTATGGTTGTTGGGGGGTTTGTTATACATATGGCACATGGTTTGGCGTAGAGGCACTAAAAGTCGTTGGAAAGAACTACCATAACTGTCCTGCATTGCGCAAAGCATGTCAATTTTTGTTGTCTAAACAACTTCCTAATGGCGGTTGGGGTGAAAGTTACTTGTCAAGCCAAAACAAGGTAACACATGCAATTATCCACTTTACAATGACTTGATGACAATATCAAAAAAGATAAACTACGAATTAAAGGATATTTCTCTCATATTTTGAGTCAAATCTATACGAATAATTTAAAAAAAAAAACATATAGGCACACATCAAAATTATTGTATACTCAGGTATTTTGCTACTTTTTTTATTTTTATTTTTATTTTTGTTAAATAGGTGTATACAAATCTAGAAGACAACCGTGCAAATATAATTCAAACATCATGGGCTTTATTATCTCTTATTGCCGCAGGACAGGTAATAAGTAGGCAAATATAACTTTTTTCCACTATATATTTTAAGTTCTTGAGTCTTTGGGGTAGAGATCCTACAAATTGCAATGGTCTTCTCAAGGTGGAAAAATTGAGCTAAAGTAATTACCAAATACAATCGTTTTTTATTCATGTAATTATAGTACACGCTACGGTGCTAATTATTAAATTTTTTATGAATAAAATAAAATAAAATAAAGGCTGAGATAGATGCTACGCCCATACACCGTGGAATGAAGGTACTAATCAATTCACAAATGGAAAATGGAGACTTTCCAGAACAGGTAATATAATTCTTCATAATAATGCCTAATGGATTTAGTAATTATATATGTTTCACTAATGTACATTTTTTTATTACTCTAAAAAAAATACAGGATATTGTAGGAGTCTATTTTAGGAACTGTGCCTTGACCTATGCATCGTATCGAAACATATTTCCTATATGGGCTCTTGGAGAGTATCGTCACAGAGTTTTAAACGATCCATGAATTAAGAAGAAGACCAAATGCATCAACTCATCACCTTCATCAAAAGTTCTTCGTTGTTCTTCATTTTCATCAACAATATAATATGCTTTTTTCTATTCTCTACAGCATGAAAAGTTGAAAACTATACATGTATATGTTGTTCAACCAAAAGTCTAAAACTCAATCATACAATCCAAAATAACGATACAATAATGGGCTTTTCCCAATTCTATGTAATATTATATGAACAATGTTGTATGGCGAATAAAATTTATTAATTTTATCAATATTTATCTAACACTCTAAATTCTAAACAATAAATTTAAATTTAAAATTTAAAATTCTAATAATATAAGAATAAAATATTGACCAAATATTGACTAATATGATAAAGATATTAACTCTCTAACATTTCTCATATTATCATTATGTCTCAGAGAATATAAACATATAATACTATGTAATATAAGATAGTAATATAAGGAGTTTAAATAATAAATAATGCTCATAAAAATTATTATTGCTTTCACCTACAAGTAACTGTTGTTGTTGTTGTGAATGAATAATATAAGTGAATTAGTTACTCTCTATTGGTAACTTCACTATATAGGAAAAAGTTTGGTAACCAACAAATTTTTGTCATAATTAGCCAAAATTTTTTATAATATACTTCATTTACATCATTTAATAACAGTTTTATTTTTTTAGTTCACTCTCTTATCATTCTACTTATCATTCTACTTATTATATTCTTATCAACTCCACTTATTAATAATATTAATTATAATATCATATTCCTTACTATTAGGCATTCTTGTAATCAATACTTAATATTCCCTTTTATAATTTAATTTTTATATTTAAAAATAAAATAAAAATAATTATATCACATTAATTATGCTAAGACACAGTAATAGCATATATAGTTCCTCTGATATGTTCATATAAAGATTAATAATAATAATTAATAACGGTTATGATTTATTATTGTAATTGATTCTTACTTTATTCTTTCGCCTAATAAAAATACGATAATATCACATAAATTCAATAATTGTAATTGATTATCATATATGCTTTTTTATTTTATTATTATTATCATTATCATTTTTTATTGTAATTAATTTTCTATTTTTGTTAAGTCATTTATCATCATTCAATGGAGAGATACAAAATCTGCTACTCTCTAATATGATTTTATTTCTGTTAATTCAATTATTTTCATTCAAAAATCACAACTCTAATACCATTGCAAGAAACAATTAGAATAGGTCAAGAAATTTTATAAGAAATCATCTTTATCATTATAAATAGTATGGCATTTGAATTCGACCTTAATACGGTACCTAGGTAGAAAGTGTTAAAGAATTTGAACAACAGATGGACTCACGCGATGAGGTTATTGCCGGTCAATCAATTTTCGAGAATATGAAAAACTACCCTAGCTTTGATGAGGTATGATAAAAATTGTTTTAATTTTTTTTGTGTGCTTTTATGTGTATTTATAATTAAATTGTACTAACTAAGTTCATACACATAACATCCATACGTTTATATACATAATATCCATAATTACATACAACTAACATCTATAAATTAAATTTATGTTTATTAGATATTACATCCATACACATATCATTTTCTAGTTATTGCATAAGTAACTATAAAATTAACATAGATGTTTTTAAATTTTATCATAATTGAATTTAAAAAAATATCAAATTCTTAAATTAATTTATTCAATTGATAAATTTACTCATAACATCCATAGATTCATACACATAACATCCATTATTTCATGTTAATAACATCCATAATTTCTACTCATAATATTCATAATTTCATACCCATATGATGTCTATAATTAATAAATTTTTATTATTAATATTATCAAATTTTAAACTATACGTCTTATTGTATTTTTTAAATTATCTCATATGTGCACTAATAAGTCATGATTTTAATTATTTTAATATTTTTATTTAATATTCATATGTATGCTTATTTATTGATTTTAATATAACGAGTTAATAATTATTTTTAAAAATTTATTTTTTAATTTTTGTTTATATTTTATGTTTTATTTTTGATTTTCTAATAGTCTATAGGGCAATTTATGCAAATAAAATGAAGGAGCAAAACCTTTACGCAAATACAACATTGGCAATTTCCAGACGCAAATGCAATAAACGCAACTATATATAATCCGCTACACCCTGTAGCGGAACTCAATTGCACGTAATCCGCTACAGGGTATCACGGATTACGTTGAGGGCTGAGTTACTCATAAACCGCTACACCATGTAGCGGTTTATGACCAAATGGCACTACACTCATAATCTGCTACACACTCTATCGGATTATGAACAATGTGGATTGATGGGAAGATGCCTATATATACCAGTCTTACAGTAACAACTCGTGATGCAAAATGTACGAAGTTATACAAATACAATGTCCATAAATAATAAGCCATAGAAATATAATAGGCACGAGGCATTAACAGTAACACGGATTAAATTTCTACATTAGGCATAAGGAAACATAATTTACAATTTTTTTTATTTCTTTTTAAAATAATTAAGTTTGTTATATATTTTTTAATTTAATTTTAATATAATGTTAGATAAAAGATTTTATACATCTGTTTAATTATACATTGTAATTAAAATGTTTTTTATTATTATTTTTAAAAATAAAAAATATATTCTAAATTAGTAAATTAATCAGTTTATTTTAAAATTTCATATGAAACATAGGTAAATATAATAAAACAAAAGATAAAAAATAAATAATAAAAATTAATAAATCAAGAATAAAATAAAATATATAAAGTCACGAAAAAAATAAAATATTAAATTAATACTTAAACTATAATTGTTTGAATTAAAAATTGTAATTATTAATATCAAAAAAAATAATAAAACTGAAAGATACATAGAGTCATGGAGAGCTATATAAAAAAATTGGAGAATTTAAAATTTACTTTTTGATGAAGAAAAGATGACCACTAGATAAAGAATAAAAAAAGAAGGTTAAAAATATAAAAATAAGAAGAGGGTTGAAGAGAATAAAAGAGTAACAGTACAATAATTAAATTTGATTAAGTTAAATAATAGTCAAAATGATAAAAAAAATAAAAAAATAAATTTAAAACTTTAGCTAATTAAATTTATTTTATTTGTAGTGGAGTCATTTAAAATTTAATATGAAAATATATTATATATAACTATATTTTTAAAACAAAAATTAAAAACACCGTGGGGGCAAGTGCCCCCTCATTGTTGTGCTTGGGTCCGTCCCTAGTTAAAATTGCAATGTATTAGTTTTCAATTTCACATTTTCATTTCCACTTTCACTTCCGTATCTCAAGTCTCCTTCTCCTTTTCCTTCTTCTTCTCCAATTCTACTTTCTGCATCAATGCATGAGAACACTCTCATGCTTTCAATTCCTTACCCTATCTCAATTGCTATTATGGTATCCAAAGTCTGAGATCCTGCTTCTCTTTAAATTCTGATTCATTTCCATTTTTGTACCAATTTTTTTGTCTCAATTTTTGCCCCAATTTTGTTTTCTCCCTTACTTGATTTTTTCAATTTGGCGTTCCATAATGTCAATTACTCTATTAGAATCTTCAACCAAGAGATTGATCTTCCCAATTTCTGAGAAGTTAGATCACAACAATTATAATACATAGAGATACCAAGCTTTGCTTACAATTCAAAGTGTAAGTCTTGAAAATCACTTGTACCAAAACAAGATTCCACAACAATATAAAGAAGATGTTGTCAAGAAGACTAATTTAACCCTTGACTTTTGGCATAAACACTTAGGTCACAGTTTAATAAAAATTGTATTTTCTGTCTTGAAAATATGTGGAGTTTCTGTTCAATTTGATTCTAATTTTGTTCAAATATGTGAATATTGTGCTATAAAAAATACATCAGTTGCCTTTTACAAAATCTGAATCTGTCTATACAGTACCATTAGACCTTGTTTTTGTTGATATTTGGAGGTCCGCCTCTATAATGTCTAGAAATAGATATAGATACTACATCTCATTTGTGGATGCTCATACAAAATAGTGAAATACATAACTATTTTTTTACTCACTTATAAATCTCAGTCACTACAAGCATTGAAAAGTTATAAAGTGTTTATGAAAACTCAAACAGGATTGAAGATTAAGGCTTTGCAAATTGATAGAGGTATGAAATTCATGTCACACTCATTCACTCAATTTTTAACTGAACATAGTATTATGCATAGAATCTCATGTCCCTACACACATCAACAACTAGGTAGTGTAGAGAGAAGACATAGGCGGTATATAACTAAAGTAGGATTGTCACTTTTGGCTACTGTTGTATTACCAATATTATTTTGAAAAGATGCCTTTCTATTAGCAGTATATATTATTAATAGATTACCAAATTCTGCATTAGAAAATAAATCACCTTTTGAAACTTTATTTGAAAAATTATCAGATTATAAAAATTTTAAAATATTTGGATGTGCTTGCTTTCCTTATTTAAAATCTTTTAACCAAGTAAAGTTTGCTTTCAAATCAGAAAAGTGCTTATTTCTTGGCTATGATAGTAACTACAGGAGTTATAAGTGCATGACTAAAGATGGAAAAATTCACTATTCAAGATATATGATATTTGATGAAACTGAATTTTCTTACCATTCTCTATTTCACAATAAAAATTTAGTAGTGAACCATGATACAGTTAAAGATCTGTCAGCTTTTACATTCAACACTTCACCCAAACCTTCTAACCCTCCCCAAACTTTACCTCTTCTAGATATCTCAAATTCTTCTTCATTGACTACTTGCCATGACACTCAAATTACTGGGAATACCTTTTCTAATACTAGCCTCAATCAGAATTCTTCCATTCCAACTTCAGGCCTTGAAATCTGTCTACCTTTTGAAAATGATACAAAAACTAGTTTATTACATCTTCTAATACTCACAATATGCTCACAAAATAAAAAACTAGAAACAATAGACCTCAAGCATTAGCTATAACTTCAGTTGAACCTTATGATTTGATTAACAATACCCCAAAGAATGTTAAACAATCTCTTCAGTGTTTACATTGAAAAAATGCAATGAATGCTGAAATTCAGGCTTTAGTAAGATGTAACACCTGGAATTTAGTTGAACCACCAAAGCATAAAACTGTTATTGATTCTAAATGGGTATTTGCTATAAAAGAGATCTATTAGGCAACATCATCAGGTACAAAGTCAGGTTAGTTACGAAGGATATTTTGTAGGTTGAAGGCATAGATTACAACCAAATATACAGTCCAGTTATAAGACCTACTACTGTAAGAATTGTAATTACTATAGCTCTATCACGTGGATGGACACTAAGGCAATTTGATTTTGATAATGCCTTTTTGAATGGTATTCTTGAAGAAGAGTTATACATGTCTCCACTAATAGGTTACCAATTTGGGAATGCATCACAGGTTTATAAGTTGAACAAAGCAATCTATGGATTGAAGCAAGTTTCAAGAGTTTGGTTCAATACATTGACTGCTATATTATTACAGTTTGGTTTCATTAGAATCAAAAGTGATATTTCATTGTTTGTTAAACACACTAATATATCTACCATCTTTTTCTTAGCCTATGTAAATGACATTGTTGTCACTGGAAGTGACACTGGTGAAATAGACAAACTTATCTCTAATCTCAATAAAATCTTTTCACTTAAAGATTTTGGAAAATTCAGTTATTTTCTTGAGTTAGAATTCTCCTATTTAACAGATGTATCCATTCTAGTTTCTCAACAAAAGTATGCTCGAGATTTATTACAAAAGGCCAAAATGGACACTACAAATTCAATGCCTACTCCTATGGCATCAGCCTTGAAGTTTACATCAAATGGTGCTGCACATTTTCAGGACTATTTCAAGACCAGATATTGCTTTCTCTGTGAACAAGGTCTCTCAATACATGCACTCTCCAATAATTAAGCATCGGAAAGCTATCAAACGCATCCTCAGATATATTGCAGGTACAGTATCAGCAGGCATTAAAATTTAAAAAATGTGCTGACTTGAGACTACTTGCATTCACAGACATAGACTAGGCAGGGAATTTGGAGAACAGAAAATCGATTACTAGCTATTGTGTATACTTAGGAAGCAATTTGGTATCATGGAGGAGCAATAAGCAAGCCAAAGTTAGTCGCAGTAGCACTGAGGCAGAGTATAGGAGCATGGCAGCATCTCAGTTAGAACTAGTGTCAATACAGTATCTTCTAAAGGAGCTTCGGATTCCACAATCAATAGCACTTACTATTTACTGTGATAATCAAAGTGCTTGCACATTAGCAGCTAACCCGGTCCTTCATACTAGGTGCAAATACATGAAAATTGACCTTCACTGTCTAAGAGAGATGGTGAATCAAAAATAACTCTATGTCCTCCATATACCCTCTATAGATCATATTGGAGATATTTTCACCAAACCCCTCTCATCATCTCAATTTCATAAATTTCGAGACAAACTTATAGTGTGATTCTTCAACCCACTACTAAGTTTGAGGGGGGCTGTGAATGAATATATGTGAATTAGTTAGTCTCTATTGGTAACTTCACTATATATGTTATATTACTCTATTATTTAATACAGTTGTTACAATTGCAATGTATTAGTTTTCAGTTTCACACTTTCACTTCCACTTCCACTTCTGTGTCTCAAGTCTTCTTCTCCTTCTCCAATTCTACTTTCTGCATCAATGCATGAGAACACTCTCATGCTTCCAATTTCTTAGACTATCTCAATTGCTATTAATTATTATTAGGATTAAGTATTTTTTCGTCCCTAAGATTTAGAGTCAAAATCAAAATCGTCTCCTTTTTTTTCTTATTAAAATAGACCTCAACGCTCAAAATCACTTTAAAATCATCATTTTCACTCTAAAAAGACAAATTTTTTCTTATAAAAAAATAAATTATAAAATAAAAAAATTAATCTCCACCATTTGCAGTGGCTTCATTATCCCTTTCTCTCTGTCCATCATCCTCCCAACCCATTTCTTCCTCCAACCGAAGATCCAAACTTTGTTCTCTCCTTAATAACCCAATACGCTCAAAGTCCCAACCCAAGCTTCTTCCCTCACCTACCTTTCTCTCTCTACACTAACCCCACTTTCTCTTTCCTCAAACTCCATTAACAACAAACTTTCGTTCAAGTTAACAATCTCCCACAATCCACTCCAATCCCCTTTTCCTTTTCTCCCCCACCGCCTTTTTGACCCTTTAGGCGCTGCCGCACTCCGTCGCTGATAAACCCCATTTTGACGGTTTTATCTTGCATTGATTTTAAGAGATTTTATCACCTTTTACCCTCATTTATCCATTGAATTAGCATAGTTTTGTGATTGTCTCCTTATTTGTGCTTAGATGTGAAAATATGCTTTTTAGGAGTTAAAATAGCTAAATTTAATTCACCTTTGATTCCACTAGATGCCTTGATATGTTTGTTAGTGATTTCAGATTGAAAAGGCTAGGAATGGATCAAAGGAGTGAAGAGCGAAAGCATGCAAAGTGGAGAAATCATGAAAAGTCAAAGAAGTTGAACTCGCCCATGGACGCGTGCGCGCACCTGGCGCTTGCGCGCACCTTGCGAATTACCCCATGGACGCGTACGTGTGTTGTGCGCGTACGCGTCGGTGTTGGTTTATGATTTTTTAATGAAAACGTGACCAACAAATTCTCAAGGGTGGTGGGGCCCAATTCCAACCAACTTTGGCGCCTAAACTACTATTTAAAGCCAAGGATTGAAGAGCAAAGGGAGATTAATTCATTCACACTCACTAGGATTAGTTTAGAGGTAGTTTCTAGAGAGAGAAGCTCTCACTTCTCTCTAGGATTAGGATTAGGATTAGGCTTAGTTTTTAGATCTAGGTTTTCATTCATTCATTCTTCTACTTCTACTTCTCAATTCCTTGTTGTTAGATTCACCTTCTTCTATTCTTTTGTTGTAATTTCCTTTATGTTGTTTTTATGTTTTGTTGTAGATCTAGTATTGTTCCTTCTACATTCTTCCAATTTAATAAGAGGTAATTCATAATAAATGTGTCTTCTTTGCTTTTCTATTGTTGATCTCTTGTTTTTGTAGTTGTAGATTCCTTTAATTCTTGCATTTAATAATGTTTACTTCTATTGCACTTTATGTGTTTGTTGAAATGTCTCTTTTAGTTTTAGTGTAGATTTTGTTCCTCTTGACCTAGGTAGAGTAATTAGTGACACTTGAGTTATCTAATTCCTTTGTTGATTGATAATTGGAGAGATTGCTAATTGGTTTGGAGTGCACTAAAGCTAGTCTTTCCTTGGGAGTTGGCTAGAACTTGTGGCTCAAGTCAATTCATCCACTTGACTTTCCTTTATTTGGTAAGGGTTAACTAAGTGGTAGCAATGAACAATTCTCATCACAATTGAGAAGGATAACTAGGATAGGACTTCTAGTTCTCACACCTTACCAAGAGCCTTTTATAGTTGTTAGTTTACTTTCTTGCCATTTATCTTTCATGCCTCTTATCAAAATCCCAAAATAACTCACAACCAATAACAAGACACTTTATTGTAATTTCTAGGAAGAACGACCCGAGGTTTGAAAACTTCGGTTTATAAATTTTAGGGATTTGTTTTAGTGACAAACAACTTTTTGTATGAAAGGATTAGTGATTGGTTTAGAAACTATACTTGCAACGAGAATTCATTTGTGAAATTCTAAACCGTCAAAAATCCGTTCATCAAAATGGCGATTGGATCAAGGGAATGAAGAAAGAAAGCATGAAAAGTTGGAGAACTCATGAAGAAATGAAAGAACCGGAAAGCTGTCAAGCCGACCTCTTCGCACTTAAACGACCATAACTTGAGCTACAGAGGTCCAAATGATGCGGTTTCAGTTGGGTTGGAAAGCTAACATCCGGGGCTTCGAAATGATATAAGATTTGCTATGGTTGAACCGCGCATGGTGACGCGTACGTGCAGAGTACACGCACGCGCCGTTGCTGCCACCTGGTTCACTTAAAGCAAAACGTGGCCAGCGATTTTAGAAGTCTTGTGGGCCCAATCTAACTCATTTCTGATGCTATTTAAGCCAAGGATTGAAGGGGGAATGAACATACTCTCATACTTTAGAAGTTAGTTACCAATTAGTTTTAGTTTAGCTTTTAGTTAGTTTCTAGAGAGAGAAGCTCTCTCTTCTCTCTAGAATTAGGATTAGGTTAGCTCTTAGATCTAGATCTATTTCTTCTTCTTCTCTCTTCCAATTTTCGTTCCTCTCCTCTATTGTAGTTGTAGAATTCTTCTTCTAATGTAATTCTTTTGTTTGTAGTTTGTGAATTCTCTTTTGTAGATCTACATTTCTCCTTCAATGCAATTGGTAAGTTCTTTGTTGTTTCATGATTGATTTGGTTTTCTATTGTGGACCTCTTGCCTTTGTAGTTAGATCTCTCTTTAATTCTTGCAATTTATGTTGTTTACTTTTATTGCCTTTTATGTATAGTTGTTAGTTTATTTTCATTGCCATTTACTTTTCATGCTTCTTATCCAAAACCCCAAAACACATTTCTAACCAATAACAAGACACTTTATTGTAATTCCTAGGAAGAACGACCCGAGGTTTGAATACTTCGGTTTATAAATTTTAGGGGTTTGTTTTAGTGACAAACAACTTTTTGTATGAAAGGATTAGTGATTGGTTTAGAAACTATACTTGCAACGAGAATTCATTTGTGAAATTCTAAACCGTCAAAAATCCGTTCATCAGTCACGCCGCCATTATGTGGTCCCGTAACGACCTACGTGGGGACAACAACGAAACCCTAAACACCGCACACAACGAATCACTCTCAATCTTAGCTGTTTAGTGCTTCGACCCTTCGGATTACGGCAAATTATTTTCAAGGTTCGACAAGACCGATCTTTTCGTGCCAATTTCTTGATCCAATCGGTTTCGAATCTCAGGAAGAATCTTCAAGAGCATGGGTCAGATCTCATTGTCAGGGTTGGAAAACCAGAAATGGTTTTAGTTGAGCTTGTTAAAGTCATTGGTGTTGTATCAAAAAAATTGTTGTTGAATAAGTTAATTATTATTGTTTTTCTTTATGTCTTTTCTTCTATTATTGCTATTGATAGTATTGATGGATTATGAAAAAAGAATGTGGGTTGCATCTGGTGGTAAGAGAGGGACAGTGGGATGACGGTAGAGGTGTGGATGATTGGGTGCATGTGGTGGTGGGTGGGTGAGGTTCAGAAGTTCACTGGTGAGGTTGAATGGTGATAGATGATGATGACGACGAAGGAATGGAGATGAAGAGGAGGTGAAAGAAAATGATGGTGGACTAATTTACTTACAACATGGTGGAACTGATGATAGTGGTGAGATGGGTCTAATTTTTTTATTTTTTTATTTATTTTTTATAAGGGTAAATTTATCTTTTTAGAGTGAAAATGATAATTTTAAAATGTTTTTGAATGTTAAAGATGATTTTAATAAAAAAAAATCGAATACAATTTTAATTTTGATCCTAAATCTCAGGAATGAAAAAATACTTAACCATTATTATTATTATTATTATTTGGAAAGCAAGCTAGACTAGTGTCTTTAATATGTCTTGCTGAAAGGACAGTAGCTTGAGCAGTAAGTAAATAATGGTTATGTGAAAGCAGAGAAGAGAAAATAGGTATTGTAGAAATTGTATATGAATGAAGAATTAAAACTTAGAGTGTATTTAGTTTGTGTTTTTATTTTCTGTTTTTATTTTTAAAATTTTTTTGTTTTTTTTAGATTTTGTAAAAAAAAAAAGAAAACAACTAAAACAATAAATTTTTTTGCCTCTTGTTTTTTTTGGGGTAAAAAATATACTTTTTATTCTTAATATTTGTAATTTTTTTAAATATTTTAAATATTTAATTGTATTCAATTTTGTCTTTAACATTCTCAATTTGCATTAAAATTATTCCTAAATATTAATTTCATCTAAAATGTTAAGGACAAAATTGAAAACGTTTAGGGATAATTTTAAAATAAATCAAAAATATTAAAAATAAAATTGAATCAATTGAAAACGTTAGAAATAAAATTGAATAAAATTAAATGTTAGGATTATTTTTTAAAAAAAATCCTAAATATTAAAGACAAAAAATATATTTTATCTTTTTCTTTCTTTATACAATTCTAAAAATAAAAAAATATTAAAAATAAAAATAAAAAATAAAAACATAAACTAAACGCATGGTTAGCTTTCATAGAAGGTGATTGATACATGAATATACTAGCTAGAAGGATAGTCAAGCTACTTATCCATTGAACTAGTCAACCCAATAAGAATGTATCCTGACTTCTTGAACTATCATAACAACCTTTCCTTATCTAGAATAATTAACCTAACTGCTTCTAACTAAATAAAACTATCCATTTTCCTTTACTGTCGCCCTAAGGTGTGTTTGCACGAGTGGAAAACTCATCCTATGGTGACAATTAGTTTTAGTTTGTAACGGACTAATTTCACATAACGGAAAAGTAGCAATTGAGAATAATCTATCATTAGTTATCTTGCTATTTAATCTTTTGTGATATAATCTAAAATTATTTTATTTAATTTAATATTTATAATTTTATACATATAAAATTTAAAATTATATAGTTATTATATTTAATATTATATATTTATTTAAAAATAATTAATGAATATAAAATAAAATATTTTTAGACTGATTTAAATTGATTTTTATTGTCTCAAAATTGTTTCTGTGAATAATTAGGAGATAAATACTTTTCTTTTTTAATTATTCAACTATGTGTATGCATTTATTAAAATGCACATTTTCACAAAGTGACAATGTATTCGGGTGGTATTTAAATTGGCTGTAGAATAAGAGTCAATTTTAATTTTCTTGTTTAAAAAATATATTTAATATGTATTTTAAAGAATATTTATGACTATAATTATTTTTTACTTAATTTTAAATATTTGAAAATAAAATAAATAATTCAAATTATTCTTAAAATATGTATTTTTAATTATGCTCACTACAGGATATTTATTTATTTGTGGACTTAAAAACTTCCATAAAATAATTTGTTTATGGTAATTTATTAAACTCCCTTCTATAATTATCGATAAACTCTCGCTATTTACTATGATTGAATCTCACATCCAAACAAAATGAGCACACCAAAACAATAAGAATAATGAACTCCAAAACCCTAATCAAAATTTTTCGATACCAATAAAGGAGAAACACTGTGATGCAGCATCTCCAACTCCTTCCACCACCATCAACTCACCCGCATCTGGGCCTACATCAACGTCCCACCGTGCCGGAGCTCTGAAGCGCAACGCCAACCCCCTCTCCCTATGGCGCGTCAAATCCGCGTAGTGTCACTGTTGCATCGTCTTCCCCGACAAGTTTTGCCGCTTGTTCTGCTTTTGCTCCAATGGATGTGAAGCACTCGAAGCACGTTTTAGGCGTGGACTCAATGTTGTTGGCTGAGGAGATCTGAGAGAAGAGAGAAACAGAAAGATTCATAGAGAAAAGAGAGCTCGCCTCGCCGTTGCTCTCGCCACCGCAGTTCATCGCCTCTCCATATCTGGTAGCAACACCAAGCCTCTGAGGATGTTCCATTACGACCTCCTCGACAAGACGCAGAATAAGCTCGATTACATCCTCTCTCTCACCATCGAGAACTTCCTCGAGCGCTGCCTCCATATTCTCGTCTTCAAGTCCGGCATGGCCAAGTCCATCCATCAGTGTCACATTAGGTCTTTTACATATTTTCACATTTTCTCTTAATTTAGGATTTTTAAATTCCTAATTTTCTATCACTACTCATGTTTCTTTGTTTTTTTTTCGTGTTTACTATAAAGTTTAGAATCTAATTTCTTAAACATTCAATTAGCTCAAAATTATAGTCTGATTTCTTCATTGGTTTCTAGGCTTTTGATAAATTATTTAATTATGTATCTTATTGTAGCTTGGTTCAAATGATTGTAGATGAAGGATGATTCCAAGAATTAGGGGTGTAAGTTGCTGAATTAGACCAAAATTTACCGCAAAATCGAACCGAAATTTACAAGAACCGAATGAAAAACTAAAAAAAAATTGTTTTTTTTGTTTTTTTGAATTAAACCGATCGATTCAGTTCGGTTTTCGGTTGACTTGGCAAAACCGAACTGAACCGAAGAAGTGGTTCAGTAATGCTTCTTTTTACCCTTTTACCTTTTAACCTAGTAACAAAATCTCCAAATCTCTAACTTTAACTCCCTTTCAGCTTCCATGTAGTCACAAGCCCACAACTCAGATCCATCTTCCTCCTCCATGTCTGGGAGAATGAGAGCCTAAGAGAGCCAGAGAGTGTCATGCCGCCGTCCTCCAGTCGTAAGTTATCCATTGCCGCTCTCAAGGACATCGTCGCAACTGCAACGGTCATCTTTGTTGCAGGAATAGTAGAGAGATGGAGAGTGTTGTCGTCTAACCCGCGACGTTGTCCAGTTCACGCCATTGTTAGGCTAAAAAACAATGCTTTCCATCTCATGAGTGTGTTCGGTAGTTTGCTTGTGACTTTTTCTCAAAATTTTTATGAGTTTTGTAATATCTTGCAAGTGTTCGAGGCTTCTTATGGTAGTCGAGATCTGTTACTTAGGTGTATGGCTGAGAGGATGAAACTTAAATATGGCTGGTGATTTTTTTGATGTGTATTTTCATGAGATCATCAACAAGAATGAGGTGGACTTGTATTTGATAGATGGTTTAAAGATGCCTCGTGATCAAAATACTTTTGACATATTAAATTGGTGGAAGGTGAATTCCAATAAGTATCATATCTTATCCCAAATAGTTAGAGATGTCTTAGCAATATCGGCCTCGACTATTGCTTCAAAATCGGCTTTTAGCACTGGTGGAAGAGTGTTTAACAACTACAGGAGTTCTTTAACTCCAAATACAATTGAGGCATTAATTTGCACATAAAATTGGCTTTGTGCTTCTCCAATAACAACTTATTTTGAGGAGCTTATTGAGGAGTTTGAGAAACTTGAATTAGGTATGCAAAAAAAAATTGAAGTTCACTTCATAGTTTATGTTTATAATTCATAATCTATATTGATTTCTTTGTTTTGTTTTTGTAGAAATTGCACCAACCGAAGAAGTTGATGAATCTGGTGTGGATTCAAATTAAGCATGGTGGCTGTTTTGGTTTTTATTTAGTTTTAAAGTAGCTGTTTCAGTTTTTATTTAGTTTTAAAGTGTGTTTATTTTTGTTGTTTGTTAGACATTTCTATTTGTCTTTATTTTTGTGTTTAATTATTAGGACAAGTTGACATTATATTAAATTTTGATGTGAAGTACTCTTGTTATTTTAATTTATTGATCGTTTTAATCTTCATATTATGGTGATTGAAACTCTGATTATTAGCTTTTAAAAAATAAAAAATCGATCGAATCAAACCGCTGTTGGTTCGGTTCGGTTCGATTTGGTTGTCCTACAAACAGCAAATCAAACGGTTGATATTGTGAAAGAATCGAACAGGCCAGTTTGATTGGTTTTTGGTCTAAAACCAAACTAAACTAAACTAAACCGATTGCACCCCCTATCAAAAAGTGACACGAATTTTATTATGAGCAGCATTTTTACAGGCCACATAGGAGGTTGATTGAGCTGAAGGCTCTGAAAAAAGTTATACAGAAAAGAATAAGTATGTTACTTGCTTTGGACATCTAAATTAAAGCTATGCAGTTATACTAAAGATACTGAATCAGACATGCTCTGAACATCTCACATGTTTATTTAGACTGAGAATTGCTAGTGAAAATGAAATTAATAAACCATGTCCCCAACCTGATTTATATTTCCTCAACAAAGTGTTCTGAAGCCAGAAGAGAACTAAAATTGGATACATAATAATGATTCAATATGAACCTCATTTTTAAGTACACCAAATTCGAAACAAACTTGTTGTTGTACACATTTTGCTTTTTCAGTTTAACATTGTAAATTTCACCACTAGATGCCAAAGGAAGCTCAAGATTGATGATGACCAGAAACTATAATCTCTTTACTACTTTGTGTTTTGGTCATTTGGATTTTTTTTGTGGCACGTTGTTATATTATGAGTTATGACATTCTACTTTGTATTATAGGTGAGTATTTTAGGACAAGAGATCACAAGAGGTTCTTGGTGATGCTTTGGGTGAGGTGTGTTAAAATTTTTAATTTGTTAAGTAACCACTACAAAAAAATCACTTTTAGCGGCCATTTATTTTGTTTTTAGAGGCAATAAAAATAGCCACTAATACATTTGCCAGCAATTAGACATTAGCCGTCTTATGCCTTGTCGCTAAAAGATTTTAGCGGCAATTATAACATTTGCCGGTAAAGACTTTTTTAATGGACTCAAAAAGTATGTAATTTTTAGTGGCCATTTTCTTGGCAATTTATATGGCCAACAAAAGTAATTCTAAAATTGTAATATTATTCACTTTTAGCGGCCATTACTATTGCCGCCAAAATCTATTTTACCGGCAATTTATATAGCCACTAAAAATAATTCTAAAATTCTAATGTTATTCACTTTTTTTTAGTTATATTATACTCATTTTCTTAGAAACAACAAACTACCTTTTTTAGAATCTCAATTATTTTTCTAACAATTAGTATTATTATGCATAATAAAAATATACTGAAATTAATTATTATAAAATAAGATATTTCATTAAACTCAAAATATTGATACACAAATTTCTTTTAAAAAGTAATAAATCATATTACAAATCTAAATAATAAAAAATACTACAAGTCTATAAACTCAAAATGAGCTTCCTACAGGGTTGCTATATCCTCTTCTATTTCAAAATGAGCTTCTTGTAGAAGTGACCTGAATGCCAGAATGAAACTGGTCGGTTCATTTAGGAGAAAGTTGCAATAAATAAAGTAAAAAAGAAAAGAAAGACTGTGAATGAATCAATCAATTATGAGATAGGTACACATAAACAATAGAAGCAAGATTTAAATGGTGGGTTATATTTTGTTTGAAGCTAAAAGCAAGGGAAGAATAATAAGTAGGAGAGAGAGTTAAGAGAGGTATAACATCAAAGGAGCTCTGCCAGTAGCTGGAGATATTAGGCTCACCCAAATTTCTAATGACAAAGAAAATAATATTTTATGTTAATAATTTAAATATGAATAAAACAAAAACTGACTACTTATTTAATAGTTTAGTCTTTTCAAAATGCACGTGATATTATGATATTAGGCTACTAGCTTGGTCCATAAAAGATTTTTGAGATATATATACACACTATATGTTGACATCTTTTGGATCATTTATTTTTATTTTTCATGCCCATCAGTTTATTTATCATGTGACATTATTCGGAGACTAACACAATACCATATGCATCTTTTAAGAACTAGACAAAAGAACATATTAGAGTAATTAAGTGATATTATATATTATACTAATATAAATCATAAATGTATATTTGGGAATTAAATAACCAGCCTATTCAAAATAAAACTTTACTTTTTGGAGGGAAACTAAAATAATTGTTTTTCTAGAGGTAGAAAAAAAAATGCCGATGAAAATATCCAAATAAAACGAAAAGATAAGATCCAGCAAAAAAAGTGTGCAAGATTTGGACTTTCTAATAATATTTTATAAAAATATTATCCGTACACTAAAATATTATAAAAATAATATATTAGACTTTGTCATAGAAAATATGTAAACTTACATCCTATTGTTCCCATATTCTCTTCAGCTGGCTCTATGGCTAAACAAAATGCAGTTGTTTTCTGCACAAAATGGATTACTCCTCAGGATTTAGAGGACAACCAATATAACAAGGCGAAAAAACACAAAAGAATTACTTAATCTATACCAACCTGATTGACATTGAATACAAACACAGGATTATAGAGCACAAAACTGTTATTCTGTTGGAACATAAGTGTTAAGGTGGGAATCTTTGGCAAGTCTTGTGAACTGAATGAACAAAGATTTTAAAAAGAAAAAAAAAGAGAAATTATAGAAATCATCCATTTAGAACATCCAAACATTGAGGAAAAAAATACAAATAAGTGAGATAGAGTATATTCACCTGAAAAGCATAACAATACTCCTAGGAAGTATCTTTGAAGGTAGCTCTTGAAGCATTTATAATTTTATCAAACTGCCACAAATATAACCATATTAAGCCAGCTATGAAGGATTTACATAAGTACAAATGTACAATAATAATTAATAATTGTCTACATCAAATTCTAAAAATTGAAGTACCTCTTCTGTTATGGATTTATACACATGCCCAGGAAAAAATGTAAAAGATGTTCCACAATCAACATGTGCTTTAAAACTTGTCATTTTGAGACAAGAATTCCCAATACAACATGTCTCCGCTCCAATAATATAGGTTGAACTAACAAGCAAATTCATCACAATTAGCAATGATGGAGTTTTCTAAAGTACTTTAATGCAAAAGATTGAAAACTGACTTAAAGCACATAGATAGTTCCATAATATATTTCATCGAATGGCGAGAATGAAGCAGACTATTGTTGGATGGATGATCCCTCGTCTCCAAAAAATATGCGACCAGAACCACTTAAATTTGAAGAATTGCAAACTGTACCACTTACAAAAATAACAGAAATATTTATGAGGAAGGCCACCATAAGAGCAAATCCACTTTTTATCATGTAAAATCTGCAAGCTTCCTATTAAATAATGAAATAGAGGAAGCAAGGGGGACGAAATGGTGGGAGCCAATAATGCGATGAATTGACGCAATCAAATTGCAATTAGAGTGTTGTGATCTGATGAATTTGGATTAGATAACAGAATAAAATAGGTATAACAGCAGCGCTCTCTATCTCTATAATAATCTATATATATAGATGAGGGACCAAACCAACTTAATATGCTCTTAGAAAGTATCCTAATTAATTAATTTTTCTATCAATAACACACAAAAGTACCTTTTTGTTAGCAACTTGAAAAGTACCTTTTTATTTGTTCTTGTCGGCATTAAGCTTTCTTGAAAAGTACCTTTTCTCTTTAGCTGTAGAAGAGAAAGCTCTAAATGCACTGGAGGCAGGGCAGATACTTTGCAAAGCAAAAAATGTGTGAAATGCTTCCAAGCACCGAATTAGACAAAAGTAAGAAATGGTATATCCCTTATGCCTTATAGCACACAACATCTTGCTTTACTTGAAACCTTGAATTGAAACAAAAGAAACCTAGTCACAAGAACCATAATCTTAATGAACAAACAATATTCTTTACAAATTACATAACGAAGTAATCTAAAAGCCACACATAGAACCAGATATCGAAATCATATCTTCACACATATATAGCATATCCAAAGGGGGAATAAAAACTAGAGCAATGGTAGGCATTGACTAATCTAGCGAATTATATATTTCATTAGTACCTTTTTTAAAAGTGTCTATACAAATTTCATGATATATAGTCCATATTTATGTTAAATTTCATTGAACCACCTTCTTTGTTCACACTGACAACAAAAAGCTGCTTTTCTATTTTTTTTCAGTGGTCCAATCAAGCCGCTTTTAAATATTTGCAACCAAAAATATTTTTTAAAATCTTTATTCAAATTATTAATTGGTCATGCATCATCAAATTTCACTAACTCTTCAAATCGTGCATTCATAGATAGTACATCAACACTTTTAGGAAATACATCACAACATTTAGAAATACTTATTGCAACTAGGCAACATATACATACCACATTGGTTATTGATATGAACATTTTCATAATTACCTATAAAATAATTTCCTAATTAACAATGAAAATCTTTAAAAACATTCACTTATAGGTTTCGCATCAGAGGCTTTTCTAAAGCAGAACCAAGAACCAATATGCAGAACTTCATCATACACTTCCTTATATGTTCTCCAAGCATACGGTCCAAACTATTAACAACCACAAATAAAATATCAATTATCTTATGTTCTTGCCATGAGAAATAAACTATTATAGTGATGCACATTATAAAATGTGGCATGCCTTTATGAGATTGATGTGCTCAACACTGATGGTGGATTCCACGACTGCGATGAATTCTAAAGAAGTTTATAAAATCGAAGGCAAAAATAATAAAGGCAAAAAAAATAAATCAAATTACCAAAATCTAAAACTGATAACGTATTGCTGAATCATTGAGCGAAAAAAATCCTCAAAATTTTTATTATAAATCACTGAATGACAAGTTCAACCTGCAATAAGTGCATGCGATAGGGATCGGAACTAAGAATAGCAGCCAATGTGGGAGAAAAGTTAACTCAGATAAAACTAAAAATTGATAAGAGATATGGAAAAAAAGATACAATAGAACACAAATTGGGAGCACAAAAATCAGAATTGAGAGAGAATTAAGGAACTCATACCTGATTACTAGAGCGCGATTGAGATTTCAATCGAAATCAACACAAGCTTGTCAAAGAAAAGGATTCAGAGCGCGATTAAGATTGAGATGATAACTGGAAAGAGATTTGAGCGAGGAAGAAATGAAATGATGGAGATGTGAGAGCGAGAGCAAGTTTGAGAAGAAGAAGATTGGTGTGTGGTTATCACTTCTCAGACAGAATAAGGCTCTGAGAGAGTAGTTTGTGTGAGGAAGAGTGGCGAGGTACGGAGAGAGTGATGATTTCGTGTTTCACGGTTAGTTTTTTATATTTTTAAAATTTTAGCTTTTTTTTTTTAATGGCAATAGTTGAAATGGCCATTATAATCTATACTTTTAATGGTAAATATATAATTGCCACTAAAAAATGGTTTTGAGAAGAGAATTTATGGCAATAATACTATTGTCGCTAAAAATTTGTCGCTAAAAATCTTTTTTCTTGTAGTGAACTTTAAGATTGTCCTAATCATCTTCATTGATGTTCTACCAACAAAAATTCAAAGGCCACGTCTACAAGATCACTGAAAATTGTGACAAACAGGAATTTTCAATGAAGTAGAAAGTATTGACCCCCTGATTGCGTTTGTCTCTTTCTCCATAGAGATAATACACTACACTATTATATGTCTCTTTTAATTTGCTTTGAGATTAAAATTATAATGACAATTAATATAGGCTGCACAATATATAGAGTATTCATTCAAGTCTTGTGTTTTGTGTTTTAATTTTTCTGTATTTAAGACTTTTCTGTTATGAACTTGGTAATTGTGAAAAAAAATGACAATAATTTATCTGGTTTGATAGACATTGAAAAGCCAAGGATAAAAAGTCCAAAGAGAGCCTCCAAAATTCGTAAGTTGTTTCTTGTTTCCAAGAAAGATGAGGTGAGGAAGTATGTCAACATATACAGGAGATTGCTTATGGTATGATTTCTTGCTTATGTACTGTGAATTTCTAGTTAGTTTGGTCATGCTACTAAGAAGAGGTTGCTCCTCATATTAAAAAAGGTGAAAGAAAGAAGGAACTGTTGGGAGAATTTTTTATTTGCATATATATTACGATTTGGAATAGGTATCTCTTTAACATAATTCTAATTTTATTATTTATTATTTTTCGTCTAATTATGTATTTTAATACTTTAATTGGTGTCAATTTAAATTTAAATAATGCTAATATTGTGTGGCATGATTCTTTTTAATTCTGCACACAGTTACTATTGTTCAGTTTGTGGCAATTTTTTTTAAATTAAATACTAAGTTTGTGAAAGTTTTAAACCGCCACTAAATAAGATTCTGGTAATTTTGCAAAATCGCTAAAAATAAACTTATGTTATTTTCAATTTTAAAGGTTTATGAAACTCCTACAAATTTATCTGTGGAGAATTTTTAACCGTCGCAATACATAAGTTTAATATAAAGGTTAGTGGTCACATTAATCCTTAAAAATGGATAATTTTTTAAATTTGTTTTTAAAAAATTTATTAATTAAATTAGTCCTTTAAAAATTATAAATTAACTAATTTTTGTCCTTTCGTTACTTAATTAATAGTTTTTATCAATGATTAATGATATAAAATGTTAACTAACAGCATACACGATATCTAACATTTTTAATTATTGGATACTAAACAAATATATTTATAAAAATCTATCAATTTAGTCAATTTTTCTAATTATATAAATCCTAATTCTAATATAACCTAACGACACTAAATTGATAAATTTTCATAAATATATATATTCAACGTCTAATTGGATATGCTAGGTGTCATGTGTATGATATGAGTTAATATTCTCTATCATCAATTATTAATAAAAACTATTAAGTGATTGAAGAACAAAAATAATTAATTTATAATTTTTAAAGAATTAATTTAATTGATAAAATAATTAAAATCTTTTAAAGACAAATTTAAAAAATGGACAATTTTATAAGGATTAATTTGTCTATAAACTTTAATCTAACATCGAGATTGAAAAAAAAATCAAATCGGCTCAAGAAATAATAATAATAATAATAATAATAATAATAATAGTAATAATAATGATGATGAATTTTATAATACTATTTAATTAATTACTTACTCAAAGGTAAGTCTGGTTTCTCAAATATAAATAAAACCGTTATTAGTATGTTTTCTTAAAAAGTTTATTGAGATAAAATTATATACCATTTATTTGTTTGTATTTTTTTATTTAATTTACTTTTCATCTGACATATAATAATTATTTTTTAAGTTAAAAAATTTCTACCATGAATATTATAGAATAACTTTGCAATCACATGAAAAAATCATTAAATTATTATCTTTATTATTTTTTTTTATCTTTCTCACACAATTATAATAAAAAGTTAAAATTTTTCTATTCGAATGATATGTTTTATAGATTTTTTTACCTATTGAATTATAATTATTTATTGTGTTATATAAAAATAATTAATAAAAATATGATTGACGGATATAGAAAATCCAACTAGACAATAGTATTAATAATAAATATACTACGTAACATTGCCTAAATATTGAAATGAAAAAATATCTTTAAATTAATATTATTTTTTATGTATTAATTAAATTATTAAAATTTTAACTAATATAATTTAAAGTTTAAATATCTAAAGAAATTCATATTATTTTTTATTATTTTTTGTATTCTTTTGATCTCAACTACTAAAATTTTATGGATCCAACGTCCTCATCTACTCCATGCTCCAACCTTCCTTCTTGCATTAACCCTCTCATTACTCTTCCATTGTTCGAGAACAATTCTTATCCTATGACCTATCCATGTGTAGGTGCGTTTTGATCTTTAATAATTTATCGTCAACATCAAAATGTGTGGACATGCATGGCTATCCATCTACTCAAGGTATGGAAGTTTGCATTTCTTTTAATTTATATATAGAGACAGAACTAGCTATAATATAAAATAATATGGGTGTAGACTTTATCTGGTTAATTGAAAAGTGTTGGTGCTTCTTAAAAAGTTTAGTTGTTTAAAGATTTGAAATTCGTTGTGTTAAAAGTTAATTTAGTAATTTTTTCATCATTCAAATAAGTTATGGTTCAATTGTTAACGAAAAAAATAGGTTCGTCTTTCGAAAACTATTTCAGTTGGTCTTGAAACACGAACTCGATCTTATATTTAAAAGATTATATATAAACTTAGGATTTTTTGAAGAATGATTTTATTTAGTACAATATGATTTAAATCAGAATTTTGATTTTTTAATTAAAAAAAAAGGGATAACTTTATCATGATATAGATTATATTCACATTTTTAATTTAGATTTCTAAATCTTGAATCTTTAGTCATCTCGACAATAACACCTTCAAAATATTTATTCTCCTCTAATTTAAATTTTGTAAGACAACATTGTTTCTTATAATTTGGATGTACAAACAGGTTCAATGGTAGGATGATTTTGATCTGGTGTGATATCAAAGGTTTATGACTCTTATAATGATTATTTGTGACTTAGTAAGATGAAGTTTGATTGCGAGGGTCAAAGAAATTGACTTTGACTTTGGCGTCAGCTTGTTTCGAAAAAATTTAAATTTTTGGCCTGAATTTGTCTTAGGGAAGTTTTGTCCACTGTTACTTTTCATTTCAGGAGGGGTATCTCACCGACAGACAGCTGTTCACGATATTTTTATGACCAGAAATCAGTTGTTCATTGTATTCGAAATTGTTCGAAAGCTCAGCTAGTTTGGCAAGTTTTGGAGATTTCTAGTCAACTTCTGAATTTGATGCATTGGTTCTTGCTTCATAACAAATAGCGCCCTTTTAATTTTTTTTTGTCTATGGTGGATTTGGCGTTTCAGGAATAATGAGATCTTTCATCTACACGAGTCTTAACCCTGAATAAGGTGACTAGTATAACTTTATCCTTGGAAAAGGAGTTTCGGAATGTTTTTGAGTTACAACGAGTTTCTATCCCCTCTATCATTAGTGGCTCATGGATTTTTTTTTCGGTGAATAATTTTAATATTAATTGTGATGCAAGTTATCCTGATACTGGTGATCGTGTTGGTTTTACTTGTGTGATGTTGACAACGAGGCTGTTTGAGAACAATTGAGAGTCGTAATATTTTGCAAGAAGAATTATTTGTTATTTGAAGAGAATATCTTTTAGCCTGAGACTTGGGATAAAGAAATATTATTTATGAAATAAATTGTGTAGATGACTTTACTCTTATCAATAATTTTCAGAAGGAAAAGTATAGGTAGACAATGAAAATACTAAACAATGTGAACAATGAATATATTGGATGTTCAATTCAATAGGTGTGCAGATGGTTATCCTAATAATAAAATTTAGGTGAATAATTTAGAGGTGTAGTATATTTTTACTTTATTAAATCAATTTTAAAATTTATTATTTACAAAAGTTATTGTCTACCTAACAAAATCCTTTTTCAAAATAATTTTAGTTTTGTTAATTTATTGGTGCTGAAAATCACATGAGTGTCTCCGATTAATTTTGAGAGAACAAATAAAATAATAGACATCATATCAAAAACAATGATAAAAACTCATACTCATCAACTAAAATTTTCTGTCTTAAAAAAAATTTAAAAATAGCATTAAGCGAGATTTTCTTATTTCTTAAATAATTTTTAATTCTTTGTTATCTGTTCTATTGATATACTTTTCAATCAAGAAAAAAAAAAGTGTAGTTTTGGTAAATAGGCGACTTTGCCAATCGCCGAATTTGCCTATGAATTGCACAACTTCCTCCCTCTTTTAGAATCAATCCTCGAATGAAAAAAAAAATTAAATTTATGAAAAAAAAAATCAATCCTCGAATGGGATTTTCTTTTAATTTATTTTTAAAATTAAATTTTTTTATACAATTCACTTAACAAAAACATCACTGTACTACACTAACTTTAAAACCCTAAATATACCACTCGCTCCATGCAAAATGAATTATTGTTAACACATATTATATTCTACACTTAATTACAAAATAATAGACATAATTGATTTGTAACAAAGTTGTTTCTTAATAATTTACATTCTGAAATTTTATACTTTAAAATATAACTTTTTTTACTTAAAAATTTTAATTTACTGCATTTCATCAAATGAAAATTACTTACATAACAGAAAATTAATTAAACTTTTACGCTCACCGAATTAGTTTACTCGTTATTATCAATTTTAATATAAGACCTGACTTCTTTCTTTGACTAATTGAAAATAAATAATATATTTATTCTTTCACATTTAACAGATCTGAGTTTCACATAAATATATAATTAACAATCATTTCACACAAACACTTAAATAAAAACATTTCCACTAATCTCAAAATTCATACTAAATTTAAATAGATATAACTTAAATTAATGATATAATTTAATTTGGTAACAACAAATTTACTTATATTATTATTATTTGGATCGGCTATTGTTATTTATTATCTTCAGTTCAAAATTTTAATAAGTTTATTATTGAATTAAACTTCTGAGTGGTCCCTGAACTTACACTCGACCTTCAAAGTGGTTCTTAAACTTGCAATGACCTCAATATTATTTTCGAATTTAACACATGTGGTTCACGGTCGTCCCTGAAACATTTTTCGAGAAATATTCCTTAACGGCACGCTGACGTATATGGAGAGGCGCCACGTTGGATATCTGACGTGGCTGTTATCATTTTTTAACTCAATTTAGTCCCTGAATTATTTTATAACCCTAATCCCCAATTTATTATCAGAAACCACTCTGTTTCTTCTTCTCTGCTCTCATTCGTCTTCTCTGCCATTGTTCAGCTGCTATTGTTAAACGTGATTTGAATGGGTCATGATGGGTAGAGACAGCAAATTGAGGTTATGATGAAAGCCCGAATTTTAGAGGTAATGATGCTCATGATGTATATCATGATGAGTTAGATGGGACAAATTCTTGGCATTCCGAAGAAATAAAGACACCCCTAACTCAGAGGATGATGACTCATTTCCTGTTTTCACAGAAGAAACAAGGTTTGAAAAACTCCAATTAGAGGTAGGGATGAAATTCAACACGAAGATAGATTTTAAGGAGACTGTAAGGGAGTATTGCATCCAGGAAGGTAGAAGAGTTAGATTCAAGAAAAATAATAATGTACGATGCAGGGCTTTATGTAGGGGTGAGGAATGTCCATGAGTTATCTATATCTTTAAGGATAGTGAGATTGTTTGCTGGCAAGTTAAAACCTTTCAATGATGATCATACCTGCCCAAAGAAGACAAAAAATAAATTAGTTAACGGAGGGTGGTTAGCAAACAAGTTAGTGAAGAAGTTTAGGAAATTTCCAAATCTGAAGCACTCTGAAGCTTTAACATACTTCAAAAGCAAATGTGACTTGGACTTGGACAAATCTTCCCTGACAAGAGCACTTGGAAATGCAAGGCACATTATGTATGGTGATGCAGGTGCACAGTATGGGATGGTGAGAGACTATGGTGAGACTCTCCTGAAGTTCAACCCTGGTTCTACTGTGCGCATCACAACAATTTCTCATCCCAACCTTGCAGAAGAGCCCACTTTTGACAAGATGTATATTTGTCTGGATGAGTGCAAGAATGGGTTTAGAGCGGGATGCAGACCTCTAATAGGACTTGATGGAGCATTTTAGAAAATCAGATTTAGTGGACAAATCTTGGTAGCCATTTACGTCATTGCATATGCCATTGTACCAGTGGAGAACACGAATAATTGGAGGTGATTTCTTGAGCTGCTGCATGAGGATCTAGGGAGTTACACCCAAAATGGATGGTGTTTTATTTTGGGCATGTAAAAGGTAACGATGTCTTTGCTATTTACTGGTTATTGTATTTTAGTAAGGGTTGAACTCCTTAGGTTGATGTATTTTTTGTAGTGATGTTTTTCTTTCATGATTCTGTTTCTATATTTACTAGTTTGTTTCACACATTGTTATTGTCTGTATTGATAGAATGGGGTAGGAGTAGAACTTAATAAATCGTGGGGATGAATTTGTTGTCACTCATACATGTGTAGGGATTAATTTGATGTCACTTATGTATGTGTATGGACTATTTGATGTCACTTATATAAGGTGAGGGACCATTTTGGGTCTCGATATTGTAAGTTATTAATTTCAGAGGTTTCGTGCAGGAGGTCTTTCCTGATGTCCACCACAGATTTTGTGTATAGCACTTGCGAAGAAACTTCAATAAGCAGTGGAAAGACAATGAACTTAGAGGATTACTGTGAGAGTGTGTAAGATCTACTACTCAAGAAGGATTCATTGAGGGGATGATGAAAATCCAAAGAGCTAAAAAGGAAGTATGAGAGTACCTTTCCAAATGACGAAGAGATGCATGGAGTCGGGCCTTCTTCCCCTCCCAACCAAAATGTGACAGCATATGTAACAATGCTTGCAAAGTATTTAATGTCAGAATCAAGGAAGTAAGGACCAAACCAATTATCACACCACCAGGTACTTCAAATATTACTCCACTCATCATGACCCACTCAAATTACGTTCAACAATGGCAGTTCAATAATGGTAGAGAAGACGAAGGAGAACAGAGAAGAAGAAACATAGTGATTTTTGATAATAAATTGGGGATTAGGGTTATAAAATAATTCAGGGACTAAATTGAGTTAAAAATGATAACAACCACGTCAGATATCCAACGTGACGCCTCTCTATACACGTCAGCGCGCCGTTAAGAAATATTCTCCGAAAAATATTTCAGGGACGACCGTGAACCACATGTGTTAAATTCGGAGATAATATTGAGGTCATTGCAAGTTTAAGGACCACTTTAAAGATCGAATGTAAATTCAGAAACCACTTTGAGATTTAACTCTTCGTTATTTTGACATGTTTCACAAAACTTTCAATGCAAACAAAACACACTCAGTCCAACTTTGTTTTACTAAAAAACTACTTTCAAAAAAAAAGTTTATGTTTAGTATTTTTATTAAAATTTAATCAGTATTTAATTATTAAAAAAATATTTTTTTTATTATTAAATATAATTTTATAATTTATATTATTAAAAATATTATTAATAATTAATTAATGACTATAAATTACAAATTCAGTTAATTTCCTAGCACTCCTCTTTCTAAAATACCAAGAAAGCCTAACGAACTAGTGATCATATTAATCACTACATACTTCATCGTTATCATTACACTTCTCTAGACACCAATTAATATTTCTGTAGAAGACATCATTTGTCTGGAGATCTTTTAATATAAAGAACACGTATTCCTTTTCAATGAGGCCAACACATTTCAGCAGATTTTTTCTTCACAGTAGCATTGGCCTTAATAAATAACCATGCAGATAATTAATTTGAGTGGATCAAATGATCGATTTATTTATTTATTTAAATAAATATTA
>NC_029776.3:86078266-86078776 GCF_000817695.3 Arachis duranensis
AAATCTAAATTTAATTATTTTTTAATTTATCAAATTAAAAAATATCGTAAATAAATAAAAAAAAATGTGGATGGAACCCGCAATTAATTGTAAGCACTTTTCTCATCCGTTTCTGATAGATATTTAATTAGCAATGAATATGACTGGATAATGCTGAAGCTACCGCCGCTTTTAGACGGTACATGAGTTGCACTTCCTTATTAATTATAGTTCGGTTAAGAAGTACCCAGCGAGTGACCAAAAAAATTATAGTAATGTAACATATTTTCGAATATATAATTATGAGAGCCACACTCATAAAGATATTTAAAATATTTTTTTAAAAATATTTTTTAATAATTAATATTTATTTTATATAATTAATTAAATTATATTATTTTTGTTAAAATTAGATAAAATAAATTAGTTTGACTAAAAAATTGATAAACTAAATTTTAAATCGATTTAAATTAATATTTTTTATAAAAATAACTATAATACTTTTATTATAAAAAATAACTTAAAATATTT
>NC_029776.3:86078792-86084947 GCF_000817695.3 Arachis duranensis
GTAAGATAAATAAGAAAAATAAAATTTATATAAAAAATCAAACAAATTTAAAAAAATATTAAATATAATTATTTATTTTACTTACCTACTCAAATTTAAAAAAAATAATTTTATAACACATGTATTAAGTAGATGGATAAAATCGTAAGCAAAAAAGAATAGAGTGAACAAAAGTATATCTAAAAAATTTTAAAATAATCCAATAATAGATTCTAAAAATTGTCATTCCCTTGTTATCTAACTTTCTGCTCATATAAAATTACAAGTATGCATTTTCTAATTCTCATATCACGATTTAACAACTTAAAATAAAAAGCTCTTTCTAATTTGTTTTTATCCTTGAATTCATCATTGTATATATAATTGGAAGGGCAGCAGTTTTGTTTTGCGAAAACGGTTTTGTTTTAAAAGAATTTATGCTAAAGAGAAAAATATTCTTACTTTAAAGCAAGATCTTTCACATGTTTGATAGAATTATAAATTTGTATAAATTCGTATTTGTGCTATATAATAAATGCAGCTTTAAATTTTGTGTTTTAAAAACAATTAGCCTTTAAAAATTATTATACGGTAAATAGACTTGTTAAGAAATCTTTCTTTCACGTGGATTACTGTCTAAATCGAACCGTCACAAAAACAATCTTTGATATGTATTAAATTATTTTCAAAATAATCTCTGGAGTGTTCTTCTGTCACTTCTATACTTTTTTGTGATAAATAAATATTTAACTATTAAATCAAATTATTTGGATTTAATTCGCCAATCTACCATTAAACCAGACAGGATGAAATTTTAAAATCGTCTTATTAGATGAGACAGAATAAACAAATCCACCAAAAGACAAATTTTTTATGGAGCGATCCAGAATTTCCGGCTGTCACCCCTATCAACAACAAACACAACTATTGAGCATTTTAATAACCACCGACAATAATAACACAACTAATGGAATTTAATTATTAGTTGTTTTTAATGCAACTACCGAAGCATATATTAAATTAGGCAAAGGAAGGAGAGATATTAGTCATACTCCTCGCTCCTTATATATGTAAGGTCCCTTTAGGTTTGAATTGCTAGAATCTCATCCTTATCAAGTAAATAAGCTAACAAAGGAAAGTTTCTATTTCTGGGGTATATTTACTACTCTCATACTTGGGCCAACATCAATTAAAACCTTGCCTTATTTTATTTTATTTTATTTTATTTTTTAGTATTGATTTTGATGAATTACAAGAGTAAAGAGAGAACTTGATAGTAGTGAAGGATGTGGAAGTTGAAGATTGGGGAAGGAGGAAAGGACTTAATTTCAACGAACAACTTTATAGGAAGACAATATTGGGAGTTTGATCCAAATGCAGGAACACCAGAAGAACGTGCTCAAGTTGAAAGATTTCGCCAAGAGTTCACAAATAATCGTTTTTCCACCAAACAGAGTTCTGATATATTAATGAAGATGCAGGTATTTTTTTCTCCCGTAAATAAAAAATGTAAAAAATTTTTTAAGTGTATCGATATATATTAGTATTTTAATAATTTTTAACGGTTCATCTTAATTATAAAAAATATATAATATATATAACTAAGATTAACTATTAAAATTTATTAAAATATTAGTATATCAATATACTTAAAAATTTTTTAAAAGTTTAAATAAACTAAACTACGTCCCATAGAAGTTTAATTTGTAGGATATATAAATAAAATTTTTCTATATCATGTATTAATCATCTAGTCATGATTTATTCTTTAAAAATAATATTCGAAAAATACAAAAAATAAACTACAAAATTGATTATATATCTCTTGCCACTACAATGTAACTAATATTTAAATTGTCGAAAAAAAAGAGTTCATGGATATATTTTGTCTCAGAAAAAAAGATAACCTTACTAATAAGTAATAACTTGACTCGCACACATGCAGCTAAAAAAGGAGAATAAATGTGGAGCAATTCCAGCGGCAGTGAAAGTGGGAGAAGAAGAGAAGATAACAGAAGAAGCATTGATTACAACAATGAGAAGAGCTCTCACTTTCTCTTCCTCCGTTCAATCACATCAAGGTTACTGGCCTAATGAGTTAGCTGGCCCTTTGTTTTTCATTCAACCCTTGGTAAGCCTAATTGTATCCGTATTTATATATGATAAACACTCTTTTTAATCATGCGATAAGAGAGTTATTAGTCACTAGTGTGTTGATTGTGGATAAAAATTAGCTTCGCAAAATTTTCTCATATTCAACTTTATTTTACTAAAAGTGTATTATTTATGTATGTGGTGCAGGTAATGGCACTATACATAACAGAATCCTTGGATGTTGTTTTAGAAGCAGAACATAAGAAGGAAGTGATACGGTATTTGTATAATCATCAGGTATATATATATGTAAAAAAATGCTCAATCAATTTAATTCTTAATTTTTTATTTGGAAAACCAAATATTTGATAGAGATATTAGGTAATCGACTAATATTTTCTTTTAGAATCAACAATTTTGTGTTTTGTAGTCAGCACTTAACCATAAAAAAATGAGTAATTTTTTATCATTGAATATAATCTCATACCACTAAAAATATTATTAATAGTCAACTAATAATTACAAAATACAAAAGTTACTGACCCTAACATTTCTTTTGTTTTTTTTTTATTTATTTTGTATTTGAACTAACACTAGTTTTCTGCTGAATTTTTTCCGCTAAAGTACTGGTGACCAAGCATCCTACATGTTCTAAGATCCTTCAAAGTCAATTTATATTTCCAATAAAACTTGCAAGAAAATAGAGAATCTCTTTAACAAAAATATTATTTGTATATTAAAATTAACTGTTAAAATTAGTTATCATGTATTTGTATATAAATACATGTGTTATTTAATTTATTTTATATTTTTTATATATATTTTATATTAATGAATAATTTTGGTGACTAATTTTAATATATACGTAGTACAGTTGTATCCTTAAATATGTGGCAGTTAGTCACCCAAAAAAATATGTCGCAGTTATTAGGATGCTTTGAGTAATTATCGCTTGGCATTTTCTCATGAGACAGAATGAAGATGGTGGGTGGGGAACCCATATTGTGGGTCACAGCACAATGTTTGGATCAGCATTGAGTTATGTTGCATTGAGAATACTTGGAGAAAAACTTGAAGATGATGAAGACATGCCAATGGCCAGAGCCAGAAAATGGATTCTTGACCATGGTGGTTTAGTGGCTATTCCTTCATGGGGAAAGTTCTGGGTTTCGGTATATACATTACTTGATAAATATATGAAAGTTATATATATTTACTAGACAAATGCCACGTATGAAAACACACACATATATACATGCATGTTAATATTAATTATTTAATTTACTTACTTGATTTGATGAAAGGTGCTTGGAGTTTATGACTGGTCAGGTTCCAATCCTTTTCCACCAGAAGTATGGCTCATACCCAAATGTAGCCCTATTCATCCAGGTTCATAAGTCCATGAGATACATTTTGGGTTTCTATATAATTTCTTTGCACAAACTATATCTGCTTGTTTTGCATTGAATTTTTGTTCTATTAAGTCTAGTACTTCATTATATGATAGGTCAAATGCTGTCCTATTCTCGCTTGGTTTACATGCCCATATCATACGTATATGGCAAGAAATTTGTGGCTCCCATCACTGATTTGATCAGATCTTTAAGAGAAGAAATGTACAACGAACCTTATGATCAAATCAATTGGAATAAAGCTCGAAATAATGTTGCTAAGGTCAATTAATACATACTTTAATTTAATTTCTTGTTATTTGATTTTTTATTCCTGTTAATTTTAATTTCTTATTTAAAAGTTATTTTACCAAACATAATCAATGTTACTTGTGTTTATTAAAAATTATTTTTAATTTAATTTATCAAATATAAATACTAATATTTTTAGAAGTTTATTTTTAAAAGGTAACTTTGTTAAATTACTTTTCGAAAAATATTATCACCTAATTAAAGTAAAATTTTTAACAAACCAGCCTTTAGACTTTTCATAACCTAATTTTTGGGATAAATCACACGAACAAATCAAATGGAATCATTAATATTACACAAATCTTCTAAAATAAAATAATTTACATGTATATTTGATTTTATCTTTATGTAAATCGAATCAATTAAATTCAATTTACACTTTTTAAGTGTAAATCCAATTAATTGAATTTGATTTACTATATATGTTATATCAATAATAAATCAAAGATAGTTAATTCAATTTACTATTTCTGTATCATATACATATAAATCGAATATAGTTGATTCGATTTAATACTAATATAAATTATTGATATTTCTTACATTTAAATTAATTATATTAACTTTAAAACATAAATGTTAATAAAAAATATTCTCTATTTAAATTCAAATAAAATATAAAAAAATTAAAATGAATAAGAATAGAAATTCAACTTTAGTTCAAATTCCAAAAAATTTATATTTTTATAAACTTATAAAAATAAAATAGAACATTAAACAATTTTTAAAATTTATTAAAAATTATCATTTGACTCATTGGCATTNTAATTAAATAATTATTTAATTTATAAAATTAAATATAAAATTTATGTTTTGATGATTTTGTCTCTGAATTTCAGGAGGACCTCTACTATCCACATCCTCTAATCCAAGATATGCTATGGGGATTTCTTTATCACGTTGGAGAACGTTTTCTAAACACTTGGCCGTTTTCCAAGCTTAGAGAAAAGGCATTAAAAGTCACAATGAATCACATACGATATGAGGATGAGATTAGTAACTACCTTTGCATGGCAGTTGTGGAGAAGGTATATAACATTTACTACCCATTAAAATCTCATCTATTAATATTTTAATTCCGCTAGGAACCCACAAAAATTTAGTACAATAAGTCAATAAATAATTGTTATTAATTAATAATTATTTAAATTTTATTTTTTAAAAGATACAAAATTAATTATTATTAATTATTTTTTTTATTCTAATTCACTTTTTATTATTTATTATGCAAATCCTAATTTTTTAAAAAAAAATTTGAAACTAAAAAAAAAACACCAAAACATAAGATAAAGAATAATCTAAATTCTAACAAAAAAATATACAAAACATAGAAAAAAGAATTATCCAAAATTAATAAAAAGGAATCATCCAAATTCTAAGAAAAAAATATACAAAACATAGAAAAAAGAATCGTTCAAAACTAATAAAAAGAATCTTCCGAAATTTAGAAAAAAGAAATATAAAAAACTAGTTAAAACAATAATTTAAAACCAGATAGGAGGAGAAGAGGAAGAGTCACAGGATGGCCGACAATGACGTCTTAGATGGCGTTATGTGAACGGTGAGGGACTCATGGTGGCACATAGCAAGGAGGAAGTCACGGAGACCACGCATCACAAGTAGAGAAGTCGCCATGAATCAGAGTAGTTAATTGCGCGTCACGAATGGAGGTCCGACAGCGACTGCGTCACGACGGATGGAGAACCATGGGGTGCATATTATTTTGCACTACCAACAAATAAAGGCTGCGACGGATGGGACGCTGGTTCTTGTGGCAGACCAGCGACGCAACTAGGCGGTGCACACACTACCAATCGGCGAGATTTGGGGCACACCAAAGAAGTAACAACGCCGTTGTTATGGAGGCAATACCTACGGCGCACTGGAGCAGCAGTGATCGAAGCTTTTGGGGAAAACAATATCAGCGTAATTACATTAAGAAAGTTCATCTAGGTGATGAGGGAGTTTAATTGCTCCAAACCCCTATATTTTCAAATTATGTTATTAATGCAGCAAATTCTGATTTAATTAAATAAAAAATTAATTATTAAATATAATTGTTTAAAAAATTGGCTTGTTTATGTTGTCTACCTATATTTTTTTTAATATTTTTACCAATGTTTGGTGTTTTTTTAAGGTAATATCTTTTTTTATTTTTGAAGTTTCTAAAAAATTTTAAACATATTTGTAAGTTTTATTTTATTTTAATTTTGTTCCTGAAATTTTTTATTTTATTAAATATATTCTGACGGCTAAATTTTTAAAAAATTTAAACTCAATTCAATAATAATGTATGACAACTCTAGTTGATTTATTTATATTAAAATTATTCTTATAAAATTATTACTTAATTAATTTTAAATATTTTAAAAAATTAAT
>NC_029776.3:86085111-86092122 GCF_000817695.3 Arachis duranensis
TTTTTAATTACCAAATTAATATATTACGTTATATATTCTTGTAATATAAGGAGTCACTTCTTATTGGCTGCATATGTTGAGTTCATGACCTTATCCGTTGCTACCATATTTACCTAGCGCCACTCTAATCGGTTGCTATTTCTCTTTTTATTTTTTAGTGCAGAGATATAAATTGTATTGATTTATGTATTTAAATTTTAATAAATATTGGTATAAATTATATATTTTTTACGTATAAATTTTTATAAATATGGATAAAAAAATTAAGTAATAATCTAAAATAATAATATTTATTAATTATATAACGTTACTTGATAGAGGTGCAGAATACACAATAATAGTAACAAATTTAGTAACTAATATACTTAAGTTACTTGATAGAGGTGCAGAATACTTGCTGTTTGTGCAAGGTGAAGCCTCACTGTTTCTTTGTTCAGTGTGTAAAGTTCCTCACAAGCTCTAACTACTCCAATCACTTTTTCCGAGTTAGTATTCTGTATCTCACATTTTTTGTCATCAAAATTCATATGACAATGCAAATGTGATGTGGTCTTGGAAACAGAAATCAACTTGAAATTAAAAGAGGGAATGTACAATGCATCAACAAGGTAAAGTTCATTTGTGAATATGATAGTTCCAACAATTTTGCTAATGGCTAATGCACCATTAGCCAATTTTACAAGGATTGGAGCTATCTCATAGTATGTATGAAAGTCATTGAGTGAGTAAGAGGCATGGTCAGTTGCCCCGTGTCCATTACCTATGATACAAATTTCTTATTTGAAATATTCAATGCAAGAATATTTGATGTGAAATGCATAATATGTACCAACTTACCTGGATGAGGTGTTGGCAAAGGCTCTTTGTGAGGATCAGCACTGTGACTTGGTTTCTGCGCTTCCTTGCTGAGAAGTGTTAATAGGGCTGATTTTTGTTCAGGTGTGAAATCAAGACTTGTTACACCACCATCCTGTCCATTGTAGGGGTTTCTGAGATTCTCATTGCTTCCCTCAAAGTCAAATTCAGCTGTACTTATGTTGGTGAATGTTGTGTTATATCTTTGCTTAAGATGTGGTGGCAATCCATACTTTTTGTAGCATGTATCAACATGTTCTATCTTGCCACAATGTGAGCATTTTATCTTATCTCTGCCTCCCTGTCTTCTTCCAAAGCCTGGATTTTTGCCTCCTCTGTCCCTCCCTCTTCCTCTGTCTTAAAAGACCTCTGCAGTGTTCAAGAGAGTGGCAAGTTGAGTGATTGTCTGAGCTATCAATTTTGGTTCTGAGACAAAATCGAAGCTTTGAAATTGTCTCTCTTGCTGTGTGAGAAGAGAGAAAACAATGTTGATATTTGGGAGTGGATCCATAAGCATGACTTGTGACCTAACCCTAGCATATTGTTCATTCAATCCTCTAAGAAAGTGAGTAACCTGGTCTTCGGTTTTAAAGCCCCTTATGACTCCCAGTCCACAACGATAATTTCTTCCACACTCGCACGAAGGAATTGCTCTAAAGCTGTCCAGATCTTCCCAAATCGTCTTCAATTTTGTGAAGTACACGGTCACACTCATTTCTCCCTGCTTAGTTGCATACAGTTCTTCTTGTAGCTCAGCGAGTCGGAAGCGGTCACCTTGGTAGTACCTATGTTTTAGGTCTTCCCAAAGATCTAGTGCTATGGTGTTCCAGCTCACACTTTTGGCAATGTCAGGTTCTAGTGAACAATTGATCCACCCAACTACATATATATTACATCGGTCCCATGTCTCAAATAGGGGATCATGCTTTTCTAGCTTATCTAAACTACCATCAATTAACCTAAGTTTGTTCTTTGATTTCAGAGCAAGATTCATAGCTCTACTCCAATCTCCATAGTTCCTTCCATTCAGAATTTCATGAGTTATGGATATATCTGGATTTTCAGAGGGATGTAAGTAAAAAGGACTCGCAGGATCTTGGCTTGGTCCTCCATTGCTTTTGTTTATGTGCGCTTGAATTGCAGAAAGTTGATTCAAAAAGACAGAAATTCCCTGAGGATCGAGGTTTTCCAATGGTGATCGTGCTTCTGGTTGTGCGATTTCGCAAGCTGGTTCCATCACTGCACGCTAACTAGCGATTCAGAACTTGCGTCTTTGATTATCGAGTTTGAATGATTAAGCCCCTTCTTCAATCTCAATCCCTAGAACACTATTCCATCTCCACGCTCACCGCACTGTTACATGAAGGTTAGTGAAGCTGAGAGAGAGAGTTTATAAACAGAAAAAATTGAGAGAAAAAACGAAATTGGTATTAACTCAATCTACAATGAAAAGAACTCGAGTTACCATCACTACTGTAACAAGTATATATAGTGCTAGTTCAACTCTAACTAATCACATCCAGCTGGCAATAATAATAACAAACTTAGTAACTAATATACTTAAGTTATATTCTCCTGTGTGTTGCTGTATTGTGTGTATTCTGCACCTCTATCAAGTAACATATAACATTATTAAAAAGTAATTAACGTAAGATAAATTTAAAAAAAGACTAATGCAAAATTTCAAACAAATATGCTTTCTTAAAATGTTGCTCTTATTCTTCTTGCCAAACTCCATTAGTTGTTAAATATTCGTACGTCTTTATGTTTAAAAAAATGGTCCTGTTCCTGTACGTATTTTTAGAATATTTAAATGATAAAAAATATTAAAAAATAATTAAAATTTATTATTTTTAATTATTAATTTATTATTAATATTTAAAAATATAAAATAAAGTATGTTATTAGATTATTAGAATAAAAAAAATTAAACTAAAATAATTAAAATTAATAACTTTATAATAACTATAAATAATAAATTTTAATTGCGTGGTCTCCAACATTTAATTGCAAAGTATATATATAACCATTTTTTTATGTTTATGGCTACCTATTTTTCTCTTTGTCCATATTTCAAAGAACTCCTTTGTGTTATTTGGATTTTTTTTTTTGTCAGGGTTTGTATTATTTGGATTAGATGACTTAGATCAGTTTACATTTCTACATTTGGGCTATTTGAGTTTTGGATTGTGATTGTTGAGTGCCATAAAATTAATTATTTTAAAAGTTTAAAACGATAAAAAAATATAATATTAATGATTATATTTTTAATATTTTTTTTTAAAAAATAGAATTTTTTAAGTTTATTTGATTTTTTGTATAAACTTTTTTTATTTACCTTATGTTATTTTTTTTATTTTGGGTTCACCAAAAATCGCACTATAAAATTTTCGGATATTAGAATGAGTAGTTTTATGATATGGTATTAGAGTTCTGTATTTAAAAGGTCAAGAATTCAATTATTAGTAAACAAAAAAAAAAACATAAAGCAAATAAAAAAAAAGAAAGTTTATATAAAAATCAAACAAATTCAAAAGAGGCTTTTGTTTGAGAGAGTGTTAGAGATATAACTATTAATGTTATCTTCTCCTATCAACTTAAGTTTTTGAAATGAGTAATTTCATGATATAGTATCAAAGTTCTGTGTTCGAAAGATCAAGAATTCAATAAAAGTATTAGAGATATAAATATATAATTATTAATATTACCTTTTTTTATCAGTTTAATGAGAAAAGTATTAAAAATATAATTATTAATATTAATTTTTTTTATGAGTTTCAATTTTTAAAATAAATAATTTTATGATATTGAGTATTATCTCGATCACCTTTTTTTTTTAATTAATCCTATGTCCAATGCGAGGTATTTGCAATACTAAAATACTCTGTTAGATCAAAATAATCCGTTACTAAAATAATTAAATATGTTATATACCATACCTAATAATCTAATTATTTTTTTCCGACAGCACAATTATAATATTTTATGGAAACTAAGTACTTATTCCTATTCAATGATTTTTTATGTGCATATACTATGATTGTTTATAATATAATTTTAATTTAAATAACTGTAAACGTAATTAGTTGTTATTGAATGAAATGAAAGGTTTTGTCTTTAATTGCTCATTGGGTTGAGGAGCCAAATTCAGAGACATTCAAACTTCACTTAGCTCGAATTCCTGATTATTTCTGGGTTGCTGAAGATGGCTTAAAACTTGCGGTTAGCATTATCATTCTCTCAAGTCTCATCAATAACTTTAAATACATTTTGTTTTTAAAAAAGAGAAACAAATAATGAGATGTAAGCGCTTATTTTGAGTGTTATTCAGTTGATAAAAACAAGATTTTTTTATTGAAAAAAGATTTATTTTTATTTTTTAGCCTGTTTAATAAATTTTTAATAGTAAAAATAAAAGTATTAAAAAAATAAAAAATATCTTTTTAAAAAATTAGAATTTATATATTTTTTTAAAAGATATTTTTTCAAAAAAATATTTTTACATCATAAATAAACAAAAAATAATTATTTTTATATTATTATACTCAAACATAATTAATAGATAAATTTTTTTTACATAAAATATCTAAATAAAAAATTATTTTTATTTTTTTATAAGATTTATAACTTTTATATTTTAAGATTATATTGTAGATCAAAATAAAATAAGTGTATACAATGAAATTAAATATCGAATTGTATCCGAATTTTATCAAATCTTATCAAATTGATCAACGTAATAAATTAAAGTGTCTGAAATTATATAACTGGGTTCATGGAAATTATAATCTATAAGAGGTTAAAGTATATTTTTTGTCTTTTAAAATTTGATAAAAGATTTAAAAATATCTCTAAATTTTATTTTGTTTTAATTTTATCCAAAAAATTTTCTATTTGTATCAAATATACTTCTTACGACTAATTTTTTTAAAATTTTAGGACCAATTCAACAATTTCATAAGAACAACCATTCTCAACACAAGCAAATCAACCATAATTTTTATGCATTATTATTAGATTAGTCTTAAATTTTTTGAAAAATTTAGTCGCCAAAGATATATTTAATACAAATCGAAAATTTTTATAACAAAATTAAAACAAAATAAAATTTATAAATATTTTTAAAATTTTGATAAACTTTTAAAGATAAAAAATATATTTTACCCTATCAAATTGACTAATACTAGCTAGGGGACTAAAACAATAAAAACACGTACATTTCTTTTATGATAGATTCATTTAAATTTAATACAGGGTCTGGGAAGTCAATTGTGGGATGCTGCACTTGCGGTACAAGCAATAATTGCATGTAATATGAACGAAGAGTATGGACATGTACTTAAGAAAGCACATGACTTCATCAAAGCTTCGCAGGTAATTAATAACAAATAATCATTTATCACTCGAATAATATATATGTGCATGCCTTACTAATACAGAAGCAATAACATTATTCATCTTAATCAAAGATTCGTGAGAATCCAAAAGGTGACTTCAAGGCAATGCTTAGACATATATCAAAAGGAGGGTGGCCACTCTCAGTTCGTGATCAAGGTTTGCCAGTCTCGGATTGCACTGGAGAAGGACTAAAGGTTAGTTCGCTAATACGAAAATATTTAATAACAAAAAAAAGTCAAAATCAGTTAAAATTTATTTTATTTAATATTTATTAATTATGATAATATTAAAAAGATAAAAATAGTCAAAATTTATATTATTTAATTTTAATTTATTATTGTAGCAATTAATAAAAATTAAATAAAATTAATTTTAATTATTTTTTATTTTTTATTATCAAATATTTTTAATTAATTATTACAATAGTTAATAAATATTAAATAAGACAAATTCTAATTATTTTTTAAATTTTTTTAGCATTTCCGTCACTAATAAATGTGTGGCGACAAAATTTTTTCAATTTTTTTTTACTAAACTTTTTTCTCTCTTCCTCCCTCTCAACCATTATTCTTTCTGTTTCTGATAATGTTTTGATATTTGTACAGAAATTTTGTTTTTATATCCAAAAACTTTTTGTATTCTTTTCAAAGACTTATGTGTTCTTTATTTAAAAAACAATAACTTTCTTTGGAGACTGGCTGTTTAAAACTTGGTTAAAAAAATAATATTACATATTTAAATATTTTTGTTAATCAAGTTAGTCTAATATCAATAAAAAATTAATTATGAGTAGTATTATTTAATTTAGTTATATTTAATTAATAAAAAAATTTAAATGTGTAGTATTATTTAGTTAAAAAATATTTGTTTACCTAATATTTTTCGAAAAGATAAATATAAATATTTAAATGTATTATAGCTAAAAATAAATAGTAATCTAGTTATTAGTTTGTTTATCATAATTTTATTTTTTATTAGCTTTTTATCTTAGGAAAAAAATTTACGTGATAATTAAAAAAATGGTTATATCATCTTATCTTATAATATAATATGTTAATAAGTTACAAACTAAATAATATTGTATTATTATCAAAATATAGATTGTAAAATCTTATCTTGTGAAGCGTGCTTGACAGATGGTAGGTATATTATTAATTGCATTCAAAGGATGACATTTGCTACAAATTAAATTTATATGTAGGCTGCACTTCTATTATCAAAATTGCCAACTGAACTAGTTGGAGAAAAAATGGAAGGGCAAAGATATTATGATGCTGTGAATGTGATTCTCTCTCTACAAGTATGTCTTTCTATCATGACGTTTTTCATTATTACTTTATTTGAATATATATATAAATTTGGAAAAAAATAAAAATTAGCTAATATAAACTTTAGATGTAAAAATTTAAAAAATATTTTTTTTTTCAATGTTTAGATGTGCTTAATTTTTATTAGCTCTTTATTGTTTAATTTCCTGAGTAATTTATAAATAGTTAAATCAATTTGTTCACCCATACAATTTGGTGGAAGCAACAAATAGTTTAATGTGATTTTATTGAATTTCAATTGCAGAGTAGTAATGGTGGATATCCCGCCTGGGAGCCTCAGATAGCCTTTCGGTGGTTAGAAGTAAGAAAATTTTAAAAACATTTGGACACAATATTAATTTAAGACTTCGTTTAACTGAAAAGATATGACACATTTTTTTATTTATTTAATGCAGAAATTCAATCCAACTGAATTCTTTGAGTGCGCTGT
>NC_029776.3:86092777-86093528 GCF_000817695.3 Arachis duranensis
GTTTTAACCGTTGATCTGAATTAATATATATTATATATATTTTTTATAATTCAGATCAACGGTTAAAACAACTGGTGCACCGATACTCCCGGTGCACTTGAAATGCTTCCTATATAATATAATATGTGCAATTAATATCATCAATCAAATCATTGAACTTTAAGATAGATTAATCTAAAAAAGTTTCATAGCGTTGTAGAATTGATTTGATATATTTTTTTGTCACGGTAAAGAATAAGAAAAAAAAAAGAAAAGAAATAAAAAAATGGATAAATATGATTTTGGTTTTAACGTAGAGGTCAAAAAATTTTTTCGTCTTCGATTTTTTTTCGTTATAAAATGGTCCCCAAGATTTCAGTTTGTTTTAAAATCGTCATTCGAACCAAAATGCCCCTATCACTTCCCTTCTTCTCCAAAATCCCAGAAGCACAAGAGAAACACCAAAAGCACAAGCAGAAGCACCAGCAAAAACAACAACAGTTATCAATTAAACAAAGTAGCAGCAGGACAACAACAATAACAACAACAACAATGAAACACCAATGAAACAACAATGGAATCAAGTAGAAACAGAAGAAGTAAGAGTAGAAACAGAACAACAACAACAACAATAACAATGTAACAATATAATCAATCAAGCAACCAGAATTAACAACATAATTAAAGCAAAAGCAGACTAGGAGAAGAAGAAGAAGAAGCGGCGGGCGGGCAGTGGAGGGATCAGAGACGGCAGGGCGGCGGTGCAGCAGTG
>NC_029776.3:86093672-86095724 GCF_000817695.3 Arachis duranensis
TTCTCTTATCCCTTTCTTTCTTTTTTTATTTTATTTTATATTTATTTTATTTTAAAATTTTTTTAATAAAGGGTAATTTGGTAATAAAAAAATAAAATTAGTAAAAAGAACGATTTTAAAATAAATTGAAACATTGGAAACCATTTTATAGCGAAAAAAATGTCGAGGACGAAAAAAATTTTCGACCTCTACGTTAGGGACCAAAATCATACTTATCCCAAAAAAAACAAAGCTACTAAACAAGACGCCAAAAAATTCCTGTTTAATTACATGCTCTAACTCAATCCAATGATGATAAGCAGTGTAAAAAACAACTTCGATACAATACCTTTACATATAATATTATTTTTTTATTTTGTTTTTCTTCCTAAAATTTAATATGGTATAGTATCTTCCTTAAAGAGGATAAGTCATTAGTTTTTCGGTAAAAAATTAGTATGTTTCTTTTTCAACTCCAAATAATCAGTCTCCATTGTCTTCTTCCTCCATAATGGCAAAATCATCTTCTAACGTACCACAAGATCCCACTAGCGCTTTCTGTATTCATCCTAGTGATCAATCCAACATCTATCTTTGTCACTCTTATAACTATCACTCTAGGTGTCGACCCTTTTTCTATAACCATCATCTCCAAAACCAAATATGACTTTCTCACTTGCTCTATTCCTTCTCCTCTAAACTAATAATCTTCCGTTTTCAAATATGGGAGTGTTGCAATAACATAGTGTTGTCTTGGATATTTCATTTCCTCTCTCCTTCTGTTACCCAAAATTATGGTCATTGAGAGCTGCGCTTTCACGCGTCTCTCAAAGTTTGTTGTCACCATCATTTTTTCTTCTTTTTCTCTTCTTTGTCCTTTTTCTCCTTCTGATAAAATCGTGATCTGGATCTGATTTTATTGAAGAAAATAAAATTGAAGTGGAAGAAGAAAACTCAGAGAAAGTGAATTTGTCTTATGAATAAATATAAAACCTAGAATTGAAAGAAAAACCATAGATTACTAAGGAGTACATATTGTTGTCCACTATTTATAGCTATTAGAAAATTAACCTTACTAAAACCTAACTCAATATGGTAAATAAATTAACTATGGTTATGAGGTAATTATTGTTGCTAGCTTTAACCTCTAACCAAACAAACTTTTCTATCATTCTAACTAAAGTTACAAAAACAAATATTATCAACAAATTATTCAACCATAATCAGTTACAGCTTGTTTTTGTGATCCATTAGATACTAGCTTAATATTATCTCCAACACCTTCTTCCTCTATTAAGACTACCTTCTACACCTTTTCTCCCTCTCTTTATCACCTGTTCACCTCACTGCCGGCCACTGTGCCGTCCTGCGTCCCCTTTTCTTTTTCTCTTTTTTTTTTCCTACTCCTTTCCATTACATTTTTCTAAGTTCAACTGGTTAAAATTACTGGCATCCGCCACCAAACACGCTTCCACGCGCTCTCTGAATATCGTTGCTTGCTCTTTCCCCAAGCACAACATCTCCTTCTCTTTCTTCTTTCTCTGCTCACTGCCGGCAACCCAGCTCCACCGCCACTATCCTCTTTTCCCTTTTCTTCTTATGCATCACCACATCGCATGCATCGCTCACGTCTTCCCATAACAGAAGCCCTGTTACTCCTTTATGTCATGACCAGAATTGCGGCCCACGCTGCACCTCTCTTTTTCTTTGTCTTCTCACCACACGCCACTTCCTTTGCGTTACCGCGCCGCACGCCTCATCCTCAACCATCTCATCGAAACTTATTCAAGTTGGGGACTATTGACATCTTCCATCTACCAACTTGTGGGGATATATTAAAATATTATTAGAGTTGTTAATAGTTCGGAATTAAGTCAGTAATAACTAGTAGTTAGTAGATAAATATTTACGAAGTTAGTTAAAAATATCTTTATAAATAGTATGAATTTTGTATCATGTAAAAAACAATTTAAATACAATAGCTTCACATATAATATTATCTTCTTATTCTATTCTTCTCCCTGAAATTTAACAAGCAGCCTTTTTTGCCATTAAATATTTTATTTTTATATA
>NC_029776.3:86096174-86127182 GCF_000817695.3 Arachis duranensis
GCTGTTTTTTGCCTTTTTTTTTTTTTTTACTAAACTTTTTCGTAATTATATATACTCTGATTTTCGAGAATTCTGGAACAATTATTTGCCAACATATATTATACTTGATTGGTCTATAAGTAATGCAACTAATTTGAGTTCACAGGTACGTAGAGTGCACTTCATCAGTAATGTTGGGATTGGTTATATTCAGAGAGCTTTACCCAAACCACAGAAGAAAGGAAATAGATCGATCAATTTCCAAGTCCATCCATTTCATTGAAACCACACAGAATCCTGATGGCTCTTGGTATTCTTGTTGTTCAATTTTTCCCATTTTTTTATTTATAAAAAATTATAATTATAAGAATTCAAAGTAATGAATGATGATAAGCACAATGATACATATACAGGTATGGTTGTTGGGGAGTTTGTTATACATATGGCACATGGTTTGCTGTAGAGGCACTAAAAGCCGTTGGAAAGAACTACCATAACTGTCCTGCATTGCGCAAAGCATGTCAATTTTTGTTGTCTAAACAACTTCCTAATGGCGGTTGGGGTGAAAGTTACTTGTCATGCCGAAACAAGGTATCTGTCACTTTCATTTTGCTTCTGAATAATTTATACTATACAGAGTACATAAACAAACAAAATATGGTTAAAATTGTGCTCATATATATAACATGTTTAATTTCTTTGTTAAACAGGTGTATACAAATTTAGAAGGTAACCGGGAAAACATAGTTCAAACATCGTGGGCTTTATTATCTCTTATTGGGGCAGGGCAAGTAAGTAAAATCTTAGATCCTCTTTGGAACGAAAACATGATCAAATAAGATATTGTGATAGATATATTTCTATTTGTTTTAGGGTTTAATTTTAATATACTAATTGTGTCAAATATTTTATACAGTTGTCAAATTATATAATGTTATATTATAAAAATAATTATTTTTACATTAATTATGCGAATATTCATATAAAAAAATAAAAAATAGATGTGATTGATCAATTGTATAAAACATTTTTTACTATTAATGTATCAAATTAAACTCTTTTGTTAGATGAACATATTGAAATAGTTATATTTTAGTTTCACCTTATTGTTATGTCTGATTTTCGCTGCAATTATTATATGTGACACATAGTACTATACTTATATGCAAAGAATTGTACGGGTATATATTGTGCTTATGATATAAAATTTTATTGTGTGTCAAAAAGGCTGAGATTGATCCAACACCCATACACCGTGGAATGAAGCTACTAATCAATTTACAAATGGAAGATGGGGACTTTCCTCAACCGGTAAAGGATTTTTTTTTTTGTCAAAGTGTGAGAAAGAAGAAGAGAATTGTTTTGTTATTTTAAAACAGAGAAGAAGTCATGTTTAGAAATTTAACAATTAGTGATGGTATTTTTAATTTAAAAGCAGAATATTCGGTTAACCTAAATATTTTTGTCATAATAGGAATATAATTAAAAAATTGAAAATGATTTAAGAAGTCAATTGAAAAAAAAAATTATAAAAATTTAATTACAAATTTAATAAAACTATTAGAATTGATTAGGTAATTTAACCTTCATTATTCCTTCCTTACATTTATTTTTGTAGCACTTAACAAAGAAAAATAATATATCTTGTATGATGTTCAATCATCAACATAATTTTAATAATTCTTAAATACAGGACGTCACAGGAGCATATTTTAGGAACGGTTTATTGACCTATGCTTCGTATCGAATGATATTTCCTATATGGGCTCTGGGAGAATATCGCAACAGAGTTTTGCAGACATGAACCACTATATATATAATAATTTGATCACAAAAACTATCAAATTCTTGAAATAACTCCTAAATTTTTTCGAAGTTACCTTAGCTTTATGATTATCATGAATTATAATATGTTTGCTTGTCTACTACATGTAAAATATGTTTCGTATTTTGTATCTATTTATTATTGTATTATTTTATTATCTACGTTAGAATATCATGATTCTTGGTCGTGCTTTAATTAGTTATCCTACATTTTTTTTGTCAGAATTAGTTTTCTTACTTCAATTCATATAATGTGGCGTAAAAGAAAATTACTGGCACTACAAGAAAATAAACTTTTTGCCACACTTTTAAAACGTGTCAAAAATGGCAAAAAAACGTACCGATAGCTTTTCGCCACGCTTTTTGAGCTATCGGCACGCTTTTGAAAGGGTCACATCTGCGAGCGTGCCGATAACTCTATCGCCACGCTTTTTCGATCTACTAGCACGCTTTGTTTTTTGCCACGCTTTGATCTATTGGCACGCTTAAAAGCATGGCGGTATGTATAACACTGTAGCCACGCTTTTAAAGCGTGCCTAAAAGTAGACATACAGCCACGTTTTTAAAGCGTGCCTAAAAGTAGACATACAGGCACGCTTTTAAAACGTGCCAAAAAATAGATATACAGCCACGCTTTTAAAGCGTGCCAAAAATTGAAAACTTATCGTTACACTTTCAAAGCGTGGCCTAATCCTTTTCAAATAAAAAAAAGAAAAAATAGAAAATAAAATAAAAATATTAATAAGTTAGTCTTTAAAATAAAATAAAATACTAAAAAATTAATCTTCCATTGATTTATATGAATTTTGTACATAATAAGATATGAATGAAACAATTAAGAAAAAATAAATTCAACTTCCAAAATAAACATTTAAAAGAATTAGCAATCACAAATATGAAGCTAAATTCGAGAAAATGATTCAAGTTATTTTTTTTGGACGTGGAAAATGATGCAAGTTAACAAAATACAATATCCAATGAGATAAGTCTCAATGTAGTTCCTGAAGTTGCACTCGAGTCCCATAGTAGTCCCTGAACTTAAAAGTTACCCAAATTCATCCCTGAAGTTGCACTCCGAGACTCAAACTTGTCCTTCCGGCAATTTCTGCTCACCTGGCGCTACCGGAAAGCTGAGTTGGCAGGTTTCGTGACACGTGGGCATTACAAAGGCTAGCTGATATGGTAGAGTAAACTGTTCGGAATCAATTTGGTCCATCAAATCAAGTTAAAACCCTAATCCCGAATTTTGAAGCCCACAGCGCTCTATCTTCTCTTCTCTTTGGTTCTCTATTCTTGTCTTTCCCATCTTTTTGAAGCCCGACTGTTATGGCAAGCGCGAGCAATGCAGCTGGGAGTTCGAACAACCCACGATCATTTGGAAGCATCATGAGGAGAATGAATAGAAACAGAGAATCACATTTGCCAGAATGGTGTGGCTATGGGTCGAGACTAATGCTGCAGTGGTCAGGGACGGATTCTAATCCAGGGAGACCGTTCTTGGGTTGTCCAAACTACAATGTAAGTATTATTGTTGTTGATTGCTGTATTTATGGATATAAAAAGATGGATATTTGGTTAGAACTTAGAGACCCAATTACATATTTGAATGTAGTTGCTTTATTCTGTTGGCATTTCAGTTACTTTTAATTAGTAATTTATCTTTTTAGTACTGTTTTGTGCTTGAATAAGGAGTTATGGTGCATATTTTTAAAGAGAGTTTGTAGTATGTTGTGTGCAACTGCAACTCTTTATTTTGGGCTTGTTCAGGGTGAAGATTTTATTCTATGGAAATTAGGCTCGCTAGTGCACTTGCTGATGAAGTTTTGTTGTTGCTATTTTATGAAGTTGTGGGTGAACATGTGCCTTGTTTATTCGTTGTGTTTATTCTGCAATGATACTTCGTAGGATAGAATTTTGAACATGTTGATGCAGGGACTATTTAAGAGAGTAGTGCAACGAGTTTTTGCAATTTGGATAGACAGTTATCTTAATTTTAAGGACACAGTTATCTTAGTTTTAAGGCATCCTTTGTGGTTGTACAGGTTGCCTGTTTTTGTTGAACTTTGACCTTGGATGATCACACTAGAACTAAAGATCTTTTGAGATTTGAAATTTTTTGTAGCTCACCAATTTTTTGTACCTCATTCGGGATACCCATATTAATCTTCTTAAACAAACTTAATGTGTCATGATAATGAATTCTGAATTTGACTGATTTACCTAACTTCTTTCTTTATATTGGGTTGGTTTAGTTAAACTGAATATAATATGTCGTTGATGTCTTGCATACATATGGTACAATAAAATTATATTTAGATATTTTTGTGTTAACTTTAATTATAAAGTAAGTTTTGCAATTGCCAATCAAGTTAACTTAGCTATTGGAATAGTCAAGTTGTTTGATGAATTTTGTTTGGACTAGTGGATTAGTTATTAGAAAGGGAATGTAAATTTTAATGATTTGATCCATCAAGATTTAAGTGAGTATCTAGAGAACTGCTATCCTTAATTACATCAAAATAATGTTCTTAATGTAACACTTTCTCAGCACAGCTGGATTTAATTTCTTGATGTGACATCAATAATGTTTATTCCTTTCTTATTAGTGGACAATAATTGATTATTCTATCCTTTCACATTTCCAATTTATTACTAGCAGTGATGTCTGATTTCAATTCTAAATTCGCATAGGTAATTTGGGTGGGATTTGACAAATTGGAGAGCAAGGGTGGAATCTTGCAGCAGGTACTTCTTTTAGGCTATCGTTCTGGCTTCCAGGGTTGGCATGTTGATGAATCAAACAATGTACCTGACGTGGTTTCCAGACATGATGGTCCTGTTTCTTTTATGCAAATGGTTCCAAATCCAATTACATCAAAGAGATCAGAAGACAAGTTTGCAAATAGCCGCCCACTGCTGGTAGTTTGTATCGATGAATTCTTTGACAGTGGTACCAATGTTCAGGATGGATCAAATGCCCCTTACAATGGAGGCACTCCGAACTCACATGACCAAATGAGTGGCAACTATCTGCCAACCACTGTTCAGTTTTATTCTATGAAATCCCATGCTTATGTCTATGTATTGAAATTTAGATCAGTTGTCTATTCGGTGAAGTGCAGTTCTTGAGTAATTGCTGTAGCTCAATCCACTCAGGTATAGTTTCTCTTTTATTTTTGTTTATCAATCACCTTCAATGCCTGCTTTCTTGAAATAACTAATGGAGTCATTGTTTCACAGATACACTATTTTCAATATCTTCAATAGGTTGTTGTTTATATATGCTAAATTATTCTTGGGCTGATGGTGGTTATACATGCTGCACAATGTCCTCTTTGTATGTAACAGTGCTGTTTAGGGACTAGATAAGTGTAGGGACTAGTTTGATGTCACTTATAAAAGTGTAGGGACTATTTTAGTGCTCGAAAACAAGTGTCTCACATCTTTTTATAAAAGTGAAGGAATAAAAAAGTTGGGTCCCAATGTGGTCTGGTGACCCAGACTATGAGAAGTTCAAATTTCATGGCTGGCCAACCAACATGGTTGTCGAAGTTCATGATGTGGTCCCTCTATAAAGAAAGTTCTCCAAGCATGATGAAAAAATAACTTCAGGGAGTAGCAATCCACCAAGAAGTAGTCAACCAGCAAAGAATCCCCCACCTAACCCTATGCAAAGTGCAACACAGGGGAATGCTACAAGGCTTACAAAAAATGAAGATTAGGATGATTATGTTTAGGGACAGGGGACACATGGTGTTTTTGTGTATCTATTTTTCTGAAGTCTTTTACCATGTATGCTTTCTTAAACGTTGTCTTAGTGTTGGAGATTTTAGTATCTGAAACTTATGAGGTCAAAATGTTAACAACTTTGATATACTTGGTGTTTTGGCTTTATAATGCCTTTTTTGGATGAAACATTACCAATATGAATTATGACTTTCTTGAATTGAGTTTTGTCAGCTTTTTGGTTATATTTTGTCCTGTGTTACAGAATTAAGAGTAATTCAGACCCTGTCCATTTCCATTTTATTGAACAGAAGTGCAGGAACAAAAGTACGCATATAATCAAACACTTTAATTTGTATTTCTTTCAAACAAAAAGAACAGGAACAAGTAAATGAACAACATATGCATATAACATGCATGTCATTTGTTTTTGACTAAATACAGTTAACCCTGTTGTCTATCCAACTTTAATACAAGAACACCAACTACAATCAGCTGCATGAACATAAACATCAAAATCTCCCCCCCCCATTTTTAGAACCCTAATTTCAGCCTCTAATCTACTAAATTTTCATGCAATCTTCATCTTCCATTCTTCATTGTCAACTGAATGCCTTGTTCTGTCATCACATGCTATGACATCTTCTTCCAAAACTTTATCAACCCAAAAAAATAATCCATACCATTTCTTACCCACAGTCTGCATAGTCAAGAAAATTCAATCAACAAATTTTATATCCATAAATACAGCAATCAACAACAATAATACTTACATTGTAGTTTGGGCAACCCAAGAACGGTCTCCCTAGATTAGAATCCATCCCTGACCACCGCAGCAGTGGTCTCGACTCGCAGCCACACCATTCTAGCAAACGCGATTCTATGTTTCTATTTATTCTCCTCATGATACTTTCAAATGATCGTGGGTTATTCGAGCTCCCAGCTGCATTGCTCGCGCTTGCCATAACAGTCGGGCTTCAAAGATGGGGAAGACAAGAATAAAGAACCAAAGAGAAGAGAAGACAGAGCGCTGTGGGCTTTAAAATTGGGGATTAGGGTTTTAACTTGATTTGAGGGACCAAATTGATTCCGAACAGTTTACTCTGCCACATCAGCTAGCAGTTGTAATGCCCACGTGTCACGAAGCCTGCCAACTCAGCTTTCCGGTAGCGCCAGGTGGGCAGAAATTGCCGGAAGGACAAGTTTGAGTCCCGGAGTGCAACTTTAGGGATGAATATGGGCAACTTTTAAGTTCAGGGACTACTATGAGGTTCGAGTGCAACTTTAGGAACTACATTGAGACTTATCTCAATATCCAATAATTTGTGTGAGCTGGGATGAAATAAATCGTTGGGGTTTTGGACACAGAATCATCATGGGCCTCTCTAGATAAAAAAAACCCAAAATCTTGGCTTTTACACAAGTTAGTAGATACAGGTAAAATTTGTATCAATATAATATCTGAGGTAAATTAAGTTGGATTGGTCTAATTGTAACTCATTAATTCGTTTAAGTAAATGTTAGAATTTTGGAGTCTGAATTCTGTCTTGTGTATGCAATAATTTATTGACCAGCAATAAATTTGTAAATAAAACTTCAATACACAATAAATTAATTTTTAATCTACTAGACTGCGAATATCTTAAAAAAAATACGAGGTAATCACTAATCATGTATATGTTGGTGGACCTAATATTAAATTGTTAATAGCTCATTTAGATAATTGGTACGTATCTAATATTAGAAACAATTATAAAGAATATGATGCTGTAGTTATGTATTAGAAACAATTATAAAATTATATATATTGTAGCCATTGCTTTTACAATACATTACAATATGTGAGATAACTCATTTATGTGTCCTTTTTAGTGTCATAACAGTCAAACACACTAGTGACCATGATAGCGCAGGAACGTGGTAGATTTTGTATATGGAATAGGGGGAATCTGTTGGGGATAATCAGAATTAGGTGCATTTTTAACGGATTAAATTTTATAAATGTGAGCAAAAGCACATTAAAATTGATGTAGAGAATCACCAGTAAATACAGCAAGTAAAATTGTAGGTGTATAAAGAACAGTAAAATATGTATTCTGTCAACAATAAAATAACATCTTTAATTTAACATGGAAAATTTCAAAATTATTGAAAAAAAATACCTGCCGAATTCTAAAAAATATCTATTATATATTCAATGGTACTTATAATATAGTGTGATCATAGACGTTAGTACGGATTTAGAAATATTATCATTAAGGACTAATAACATATATGATATAAAATATATTAAAAAATATATCGATAGGGAATATATTTTAAAGTACAAAAAATATATATGTATTTTTTATTAATAAAGTAGTTGATTTTTCGTATCATAAAATTCATTGATAATAGAATATGTGTCAAAATTTTCAGCAATTTTCTTTTCAATATAATTAAAAGATAATTAGCAAAAAATTCATCTTTCATTTTGTTTTTGAGTTATTCTTCACAATATTCATAGTTGAAAAAGATCTCTCAGTTGTAGTAGTTGAAACAGAGAACATTAATATCAAACGAATCAAGAAGGACACTCACAAAAAAAAAATTCACTTTATGAGATTTGAAAATTTTTATTTAATTAAAAATATTAGTAATAATATCTTTTCAGATTTTTTAATACGGTTACTCACTTTTTAGATATTAAAAATCATTAATATTTAAGTTAGATTAGACTTTTATTTATATTAGACTAAATATTAAATAATTTTTTAAAAAATTTAAATCGTATTTAATAACTTATTACTATTAATCTATTTTTAAAAAAGTTGGGAGTCGAGGCATCACTCGTCCCATATATCCGCCTCTGAGACTTTTATTATAATTTATAGTAACTAATAAATACTAAAAGATTATCTAAAATCAAGTGTTTATTCCTCACAACACTCTAATTTTATATCATACATTATCTATAGTATTACATTTACTATAAGAGAATTTATTTTACAGAAACTATGAATTGCTTCTGTTTTGGACGAGTAACAATGTTGTAAGAAGGGTTCTACTTGTAGAAAAAAAACTGGGCATGTGCTACAATACAACTGTAGTGCTAATTTGTTCTTCTTCGATTTGGTGGTTATTTTGCACCGTTTCTTTCTTTTATTTTCTTAGCCAACAATGTTGACTTTTATTAAAAAAAACAAGCCACATTCACACGGTTTTAACAGAATTTAAAGAAATAAGTAGAGAAAAGAGTAGAAGGTGGATTTGCATCAGAGGATGAGGGAGAAAAAAGAAAAGATTCGAAGTAGCAGCGGTGATTGTGTATAACGAACTCGTAGGTGGATGGAAAATAATATGGGATGAAGTGTGGGGATTTGAATGAAGTGCTACCAATAGAGAACAGAGTAGTCGCAGAGGGTATGAGAGACTTTAATAAAAGGTTACAAAATATGAATGTTGTAGAAAGTAGATCTACGGTTGTCTGAGAGAAAATAAACATGGAGGATAGAAGAGGGGGAATATGTGTAGATCTGACGTGCAATGTTAAACACTTGATTTTAGTTTAACCAATCCATTGATTGCACTTGGATTCCCCTTTTCGCTTTGGAACACATCTATAATCGATTGACGCAGGTTTGATTACCAATCAGGTTAGGATGGCAATTTTTTTCGACGGAGTGGATATTTACGGGAATTTATCCATCAAAAAATAGATTTGGAGGTTATTTTCTCCTTGCGGAGATGGAAGATGGTATCCGTTTAATAAATGAGACGGGACAAGAAGAGAAGTATCCGCCCCGTGATATCCGTATAAATGAAATTACATAAATATTCTTTTATATATATATATATATATGTATGTATGTATTATGATGGAAACAAAAATCTAATTTACGTCTCTGCCTCATTTTTTCACTCTCAGTCTCTCACTTTCTCAGGTCTCACCCTTTCCGTCTTTCTTCTTCTTCCTTCCTCCCTTGCCGCTGCTCACCTCCTTCCTTTCATTGAGTCGTCGGTGTCACTTTGTGCTTGCTTCTCATAGTTTAGCGCCGCCTGCACCCGTGCAGCCGCTGCACCCACATTGTCGCCTCTACTCCACGAAGACAAAGCTGCTCCAGCCATGCCTCTGCCATCACGAGCTTCTTTAGATCTGTCATCACCAGCCATGCCTCTGCGTCCAGAGCTATCTTCACGCCGCGCGTCTGAGGAGAAGAGAACCATCACCACTTTATCATCGTCCAGAGAACAGGAGAGCCGTCTTCACGCCGCGCACCTGAGGAGAACTGTCGCAGTTTTCGTCACCGTCCAGAGGAGAGTTGTCTTCGTTGGCGCCGTTCATAGGAGATCCGCCTTCGTTGCCGTCCAGAAAAGAGCCGTCCTTCATCGTCGTCAGAGGAGAGCCGTTGCCGCTCACCTTCCTTTTCTCACTGCGTCGCTCACTGCTTTCTGCTCAAAGCTTTGCCACCTCTGCCTCTGCCTTTAGTCAGCCTCTGTTCTATTGTTTTAATGTATATTTTGATTTTTAATTGATGAAATTGCTATGGTTTGAATTCTATTAATGTGAAATTGGATTTAGAATTAAGGTTTGAATTCTGTTAATTGATAAATTTTGATTTAGAGATAAATTGGATTTAAGATTAGGGTTTGAATTATGTTAATTGATAAATTTGGATTTAGGATTTGGAGAATTTTGTTACTGTGAAATTGGATTTGGGGTTTAGAGTTTGATTTCTTACCGGAAAAATAGAAAATTGAATTATAACACTAAACGGGTTTAGACTACATTAAATATCTTTTCTTTTACAATTTTTATGTTTTTTAAACGTTTTTGAATTTTTTTAAAAATCCGTAGATATCTGCGGAGACCCCGATTTCCGGCGGATACGGGATTCTCGTTACCTGTCGAGAGGACGGGGCGGGGACAGGGATGGATTTTGGGTGGCGGGGACGAGGGACGAGGGGCATGTCTCCGCTCCCATGGGGACCCGCTGCCATCCCTAAATCTGGCATCTCCTGTTCCTATTTCACTTAAGAGGAGTTCTAGGGGCTAATAAAATTTGTGATTTGTAGTCATCAATTAATCATTAATAATATTTTTAATGGTGTAAAATTTCATTTAATAGTAAAAAATTATTCATTTTTCTTTTGTTAGTCTAAATACTGACCAAATTTTAATAAAAATATTGGCTTTTTAAATTTTTTCTTCACTTAATTCTAGCAAATAAAAAACATCAGACTCTGTCCCAAAATCTATATCATTGCTCATTCTCCTAGTTGGGAGAAAAAATTAATTCGAAGCTCTCATGAAGTGTATATCATCATCTTGAAATGAAGCGGACTACCATTCACGCTCTTCTTCTTTAATGGAAAACTAATACTGCTGTTATTTGGTCTTTCTTGAGTTTAAGAGGCTTGTGTGAGATGTAAATGAAAAAATAAGAATAAGACTTGTATGCAAATATAAATTTTAAATGCCAGCTTTTATAAATGATAAATAGATTTTTATTTTTATTTTTTTAAAAATAAATAAATTCATCACTAAATTTAATTATAAATAGATCCTTGATATTTATAAATGGGTCGAGAAATACATAAGTCTTTCATACGAGATTTAGCAAAAATTTTATTTGTCTTAGCAATAAAAATTCAAAGACTAATTTTTTTTTCTCATTTAAAATACGTTCAATCAAGATCATCAAGTCAGAGACGGACTCAAGGGGGCTAAATAGTGATAGTAAAAGAAGTTATTATTCTTTATGTATTAGGATTTAAATTTTTCTACATATATTTATATTATTTGTATTTTTTATTTAATTTAGAGTTTTTTTACATTTCTTTTTTTAAGATTAATTTTAACATTTATAATTATATAAAAATATTTTAATATTATTTATGATAATATTATTTTTTTTAATTTTATTTAGTTGTTTCTTTCTTATTTTTTTAATTAATTTTTACTCTTATTATTATATAAAAATACTTTAATATATTTTAAATTCACATAACAAAATTGTTAGTGCAATTAAATTATATTATTTTATGTCATATTTTTTAGGTTTAATTACTCTATTAGTCCTTGTAGTTTCGCAAAGTTTTTAATTAGGTCACTATACTTTTTTTTCCTTTTAATTGGATTCCTGCACCAATTTTTTTTCAATTAGGTCACTCTTGACAGTGATTGGTTTAATTTTATCGGGACCTAACTAAAAAAAAATTGATGCAGGAACCCAAATAAAAAAAAACGTGTAAGGACCCAATTAAAAAAAATTTTGGTGCCAGGACTCAACTAAAAGAAAAAAAAGTATAGAGACCTAATTAAAAATTTTGCGAAACTATAGGGACCAACAAAGTAAGTAAACCTATTTTTTAATGATATAAAACATAAAAATATAACTTACTGTCACATAAATACTTAATAAAGTAAATTAATTAACAAAATATTTTAAAATATATAAATTTATATTTTATTAGATGTAAAATCATAAAAAATTATGAAAAAATTATAAAAACTGAGATAAATTTTTTATTTGATAAGTATTTATTAATTTTTTTAATTAAAAAACTAATTATAATTATATCTATTATTAAATATATAGCATTATATTTGATTATATAATATTTTAATTTTCGATCCTTCTACTATTAGATTTCTGGATCCGTTCCTCCATCAAGTCTTTTGCCATAATACTTCCATACACAATACGTTATAAGTATAATTAGAATAAAACTATGTATCAACCATGTACATTAAAATCAATCTATTAATATGAAATATATACTAAAATATAAAATATATATTAAAAATAAAAGATACTAGACCATTAATTTAATTTTTTTAGTCTAAAATTTTATTAGTTTAAATTTAACAACATATTTTATCTCATATTTTTAAATATTAATAATTTTTTAGTAATTTTTTTAAATAAATTAAATAATACATATATTTATATATTTTAGTGTACAAAGAACATTTTTAACTAAAAAAATAAAGAGATAACCCAATGTCTCAATCACATAAAAGTAGTTGTAGGCAAACCCATCAAGCGACACACTCCGCAGTCGCCACAGTTTATTTAGGGTAACACTCAACACTGTTCATTAAAGCACCCATAATGAGTCACTAAACATTGCGACACAAAAAAGAATTTCACCATAAAACCCAAGATTTTCATGTATTTTTCACCATATTATTAAAGCTAAAGATCAACAGTTTTTTTGAGCTCACTTCACATTATTATTAATGAAAAACCTTCGTCCTAAGAAATAGGAAGAACTCACATCATGAAAGAAAAAAAAAAGAAGAAATTAAAGAAACTCGTAAACAGAAGAAGATGACCTCGGTTATATAGATTAATAATGCTATGTTTATTTAGTTTGTTATACTGATTTAGTAAGGGAGAAAAGGATGTTATTTATTTCTTGTGGATCTTTTATCGTCATTCTTTTGATGTTGTTGCTGCTGTATTTTTTTGTCTTTTCCTCCTTCTCTCTATGGTGAAGAAGCAATAGAAGGTGAAAAGGAATTTTGAATTGTATAGAACAGAAATGAACTGAACATGTTATTATGGTGAAACAATTGTATAGTACTAAATGAATAGAACATTATCCATTCTATAAATTCAAAAAAACATCTTTCTGTATAATGAACCGAAACACGTACTCATGGTGAAACAATTGTATAATTCTAAGTAAACGAAATATAATCTATTATATAAAATCAAATTCGAACAACTTTCTGCATAATGAACCGAAACACATACTCATGGTGAAACAATTGTATAGTACTGAATGAACGAAACATAATCCATTGTATAAAATCAAATTCGAACAGCTTTCTGCATAATGAACCAAAACACGTACTCATGGTGAAACAATTGTATAGTACTGAGTGAACGAAACATAATCCATTATATAAAATCAAATTCAAACAGCTTTCTGCATAATGAACTGAACACGTACTCATGGTGAAACAATTATATAGTACTGAGTGAACGAAACATAATCATTATATAAAATCAAATTCAAACAGTTTTCTACATAATGAACCGAATGCGTATTCATGGTGAAATAATTGTATAGTATTGAGTGAACGAAACATAATCAATTATATAAAATCAAATTCAAACAGCTCTGCTTACAATTTACAGATTATCAATTCAATTCAATTCAATTCAGTACACCTCCGTCCATTCAATTCAAATTAGTAATTGCATTCCATTCAATTCGATTTAAAATTGAATAATTCAAACTTCGTCAATTTGATTCATTTCAGAAGAAGAATCCAAATTGCTCTCAATCAACTGATTTGAAGTTGAGTCATTCATTGAAGAAGAAGAAGAAGAAGAAGAAGAAGAAGAAGAAGAAGAAGAAGAAGAAGAAGAAGAAGAAGAAGAGGAGCAAAGCTTTAGGTTGCAGCACGTTATATGTAGCGCGTGTATGACAAATGAGTGAGGAGGGGGAGGGGAGCACGTCTGGCCAATATTGCTTGGATAACTTTGATGCATTTTTTACATGGATGTAAAGCATTATTGTTTTTTTTTCTGCTTTTGAAAAAGACGTACATGTGCCAATATCAATAAGAAATATTGTTGTCAGTCACATAATTTTCATCACTATTAATAGAGCGTATATGATCCCAAAATAATTGGCTATGGATTCGTTACTCCTACTTTTAGGTGGGAGTAATATTAACCAACAAAAAAATATTTTCAAAAAGAACCCCGCTGTTTTACTTTTGAAAAATTAATAATTAAAAGCTTGCTTCTTTGTTTTTGCTATTTACACATTTTTCATTTTCTTTTAATCATAATATCGAAGAGATGAGATGTTTGCCTCTACTAGGGTACTTGTCATGTTCTAGCCCGCAGCTACTATTGTGGCTGCCGCCACCGCCTCCTACACTCAGCATCGTCACCATTCTTTTTACTGTCGCCGCACCACACTTTCCGGTCCCTCTATATTATTATGCTTCGTTTGATCTTTGCCCCTACAAACTATCCAAGTTCCATTTTGTAAACCTCGTTAAATTAAGAGATAATTAGTCAATAAATTAGTTTTAATAAAGAAGATTAGAAATGCAAAAATAATGTTAAATTAGGATAGAGCTCATCGAAACGAGAATTTTGACACCAATTTCGAAGAAATCGGTTTAAGATTAGACCGAACAGGCCAAATCGATTGAACCGGACTTAAACCGGGCCGTGGACCAGACCCAAATCGGGCCATGGGCCCAACTGGTTCAGCATTTAAATGAGCCTAAAAGCTCATTTCCTTCATTAACATAACAGAAGCAGTAGTGCACCAGGAAGAAGAGAGGAACACCGAAACCCCTGCGTCAACTCCCGAACGCCATAACTCCTTCGTACGAGCTCCGATCGCCGCACCGTTTGCGGCCACGCAACCACCACGTCGAGCTCTATGTTTCCACCAAAATAATTTCATAGGTAACTCGTTCTTTGTTCTCAGCCTCTTTTTCCCCCAATTTTTGAGAATTTGAGTGGAGGTATTGAATTTTTTTGTTCTTTGATGTTTTAGAATCCAATTAGCTTGAGAAAAACGTTCACTATTGCTTATGTGAAGCTTGGGTAAGGTGAGGATAATATAAATCCTATTTAATTTGTTGAATATATTTTGGGAATTAAATTGGGTATATATGTGTTATAAATGTGTATTATGTTGAGAATAAATAATTGGAGTTTGAAATTGTGAATATTGAAACTTGGAGGAAGCTGAGCCTAGAGTTTATTGAGCTTTTGAGGGGATGTCTTGGTTTTAATTAAAATTGCCTTGATCGTTACGTGGGAATCGACTAAGGTATGGTTTAGGTTTCTTGCATTTAATGTATAATGTTCTGTGAAAACTTAGGCTAGATGACCATAGGATAGGTTGGAATGTATGTGTGTGTTGTTGTTTAGCATCTTGCTGTTACAAATGGATTGGTATGGAGCTGAGGATTGATTGATGGTTAGACAAATTGTAATTGTTGAATTGAGAATGTCATTATGTATCTTGTGAGCTATGGTTTTAGTTGCAGGATTGGGTATATGTGTATGTAATTATTGATGGGTTAAAGTATGACCTTTATATGTTAATTGCAAGATTGGGTATATGTGTATGTAATTATTGATGGGTTAAAGTATGACCATTGTGTGGTTATTGCATTGAGAATGGAAGACACTTTGTGTAGTAAGTGTAGGTTGTTGTGTTGATCTCATGGGTTTTGGTTTGAATAAAGAGGAGGTTTTTAAAGTTTATAAAATCTTGGTTTTGGGCCAAACTTCGGTAGTGAGGTATAACTTGGCTTCTGGACCCTCAATTTGCTTCCAACTTGTTTTGAAATGAAAATTGGGCTTATGAAGTTTATGCCGTTCGAAGAACGGATGGAAATATTTTAATTTGAAGAAGTTATGGGTGTTGGAAGATTGGAACTCAAAATTGGTTTTGTTACAATTCTACAGCTTTATTACTGAATCTGTTTATTTTAAAAAATTGTGCGCCCACGCGTACGCGTGGCACGGAATTTTAACGATGCATACGCGACTGGTCCCATGCGCACGCGTAAGGGGTTAGCAAGCATGTCTACGCGTACGCGTGACCCACGCGCACACGTGACATGAAGTTTTCACCCACGCGTACGCATGAGAAAAGGATGTGCACGCGAGCTGCAGTTTCAAAATCCCACGCGCACGTGTGGCCCCTGTTCCAGCAAACATGATTTTTTGAAGTTTTAAAACCTATTTCAAACTTCTAATCCTCTATTTTCGTTCCTTTAGTCATAAATAGTGGTGTTAAGCCTGACAGTCAGATGAAGCTAGGAATTGGGGATAACTTAGAGGTGAAGTAAAGCAAAAAAGAAAATGATGAATTGATTATGAAATGTTACGGATGATTATGAATGATACTTGGCTTGGTAATTAAATGAATGACCAAGTATGACACTTGGCTTGAAAGATTATTAACTGATCTGAGACACGAGATTCCCTGGATAATGTACTGTGTCTTGCCACCATGTGTACCAGGTTGAAAGCTCGATACTCTATTGACCCTACGACGTAAGAGTGACCGGGCACTATAAATTCTCGGAAATGTTAACCCCCATTGAGCAATGTTGATTATTTAAGAAAAAGCTATGCATAGACTCTTGGGGATACACGTCGAGGGACAGTCTAAGGTTTTCGGACTTGTCGGGTTGGCTGGATAACCGACAGATGAGCCTCATCAGCCATAGGACAGGCATGTATCATATGCATACTACTTGAATTACTTGTTTTTGTATTAACTGGGTGTGTCTAAGTGTACTTGCTATGTTAAATGTATATGTGTTACCTGCAGTATTTGTAACCTTCTTGTGCTTGTCTTTATCTGCTTATTTGTCTGTGAAATGCTGACAGAGATGGAGGTATAAAGGGATGGTAGTATGGGACTGAGATTTTAAGGTTAAGTTAAGTTAGGTTTAGATACTCTTAGAAAACCACCTTTTTATGGTTTCTATTTAATACTTTAAGCTCTATAATATGAGTGTTGGTGTTCTAGGATTGCCTCTGGCATTCCCAGGGCCTTATATATTATGTGTGTGACACATTTACCATACATTCAGCTTCTAAAATTGCTGAATATAAACATTGCCCTTAAATTAAAAAAATACGCTCTTAAGAAAAAAGTCCTCAACATTCAGCCCAATTTCTAGGCTCGTAACCATGATATCTTCATTAAGCGCTAATACACATAATTACACAAAGAGACTGTCATAATCCCACGTGATAAAAACTGAACATGCCTTGTACATCACCTGCAGCAGCACAAGTTGTATTCCCTCCTCAGGCACGTGTCTTCAGCTCCATCCGCCACTGCACTTCTACATGTATAGAAGCCATAAGAGCTTCTACACCAGAGTCGCCGCCATAAATTAAAGTAGGGGTCCGATACTTTACTTATGTTAGGGAATATGTGAGTAACGTAAACCTCCCACCAATGTTACGTCAACATCTCTAGATAGTCAACGAGTATATTAATAACAACGAACTAAAAAGAAAACAAAAGGAGAGATAGAGATATACATATCCATAATGGTCCTTAAATAAATGTTTAATTTTTTTTTATAAGAAACGGAGCTAAAATCCAAAAAAATTGCACATAAACAATTATAAAAAAAAGTATTAACGGCGTCTGTCATGAAATAAGAAAAAATAACAGAAAATAATTAAACTAAAAAAAGTAGCATCTTAACTGTAGTTCAGTCGGTCAGTACAAATATTTACTTTTTAAAATTTATGATAAATTTTTTAAGTGGTAAATCTGTATACTTGAAATAAATCAGTATTATTTTTTAGATAAAATTCTACAGCAACTTTTGAATTCGCTTCAACACTTAGGTTAAAAATATTAAGATTGATAACCAAATCCATTCTAAAAAAAATTTCTCCATAATTCAACTTGAGTAACAGAATAAGTACCTAAATTAGCACTGAAATAGGCCAAAAATTTACCATAATGATCCCTTATAATACCATCACAAGCCGTAATTCTTTTTCTGTGACTGAACCATCAGTAATTAATTTGAAGAATGGCGAAGCAGGAGGCAGCATCCATCTGATTTGTTTCTCAAAAAAGGAACTAACTCTATTCCTGGTTCGAGAAAGTTTGGATTGTGCAAAATGGTAGTCTTTAGCTTGATGGAAAGCTGTCCAACAAATAAAATCTTCTTGCATAAAGTAGTCAGCCTTAAAAATGAACTTGTTCCACCCAAACCAGAGGGTATTCATTGTGCAAACAAAGATCAGGGACCTAGGAACACCTTGGTAGTGGGATAGAGCCGATAAATTTTTCAGTAGTCATGGGTAAAAAGGCTTACTGAAAAAGTATCCATACCCAATGAATTATTTATACTCTTCCACATCTCGTGCATGACTTTACCATCACGAAAGACATGGAGTACAAATTAAGGATAAAAACCACAAATATAGCAATGGTCATCCGGTGTCATTTTTCTTAAAAACGAAGTTCATTTGTGAAATGAGCATTGTTTGTTATTAGCCAATAAAATGCACAAAGTTGCTGTGGGGTTTAAATTTTCAGACCTTCATGAAAAGCCCAGCTGTAGAGTTATCCATAGGCACCAGATAAATCGAACAAGCTAACTTAATGGTAAAAGAACCATTAGTTGAGTGTAACCAAGCAACTTGGCCCTCTCCCATACCACTCTCCGGTGGTTTAATTGCAGTCAAGATAGGAACTCAATATTCATCTAGAAAAGTACCAAGGAGGTTAAAATTCCAACTTTAGCTGGACACATATTCCAACTTGAGTTTTTATATTGATTTTGTGCTTTCACTTGCACAATTTCAATATCTAATATCTCATATATTCAATTCACTTTAGTTGTAGTCACCTAGGTTTGTTTATGCCCTATCTCTTGTTTATTCTTTACTTGTAACCAAGGCTACTTAATTGAGGAACACATGTTTTTTCTTTTGCTTTTGTGGTTACCGTTTTTACCCGCCAATGTGGGTGTTCTAAACCATGCACACTTAGAATACACACATTGTCTTTTATCATACCATATTTTTATGACATTTTCCTCGGTTCTTCTTTATTTGTTTTATACAGCATCCAAGCCTCAATGTTCACCAGCTGAAGGTGGAGCTTCATATCTCTTCATCCCCCAGATTATATGCATGTACGGAGGACCGTGCAACGTTTAAGTGTGGGGGAGAATTTGCAATTTTCGAGGCATAAATTTTCTCTTCCTAAACACTTTGCATCATTTTCTTGTTTCGATAGCTATGTTGTTGTGAATATTTGTTTAGTATTTCGTTACATTGTACTTTGCTTAGTTGCTTGTATATATCTTAGCTTGCTTGTAGTTTTATGGTAGTAAATATTTGTATTTGCATTTTCATGGTAGATTAAATAAGTTTGGTAAAACAACAAAGAATTTTCAAGAAATCCCTTTTAGGACGTTCTATTGATTAGATTTGAAAACATGTTTTTTTGAACTTGCTTGAAGTATTTTTATAGAACATAGAAAAGAGTGACAAAACACCAAGTAAGATTTGAGCCTTAATTGTATGGTTGCATATTTTTAACCATAAACTTTGTTCTTGTGTGATAAACTCCTTTCATGATTGTGATCTTAGATTTGCTTGAGTCTTTATGTCCTATATTTGATGTTTCGAATGTATTTAGTATGATTGAGGCCATCTTTAAAATCAAACTCACTAACCCATATGGTCAACCCTTACATCTACCTTTATAAACCACTTTTGAGCCTTTTAATTTCCTTTTATTCTAATTTTAAGTACATATTTTACCCTAAGCAAAAAACCATTAATGTCCATTGATTGCATCTTTGATTAGCTTGGTTGAGTAGTATGTGTTATTCAAGTGTGGGGAGAATTTATGAAAAACATTGATAGTTAGTTTACTTTGGGTATTCATTGAGAAAATTTGAAAAAATGGGTAATCATTTATGCATTCATTACTTAAAAACATATGCATCTCTTTTCGATGATAAAAGAAAAGAGAAAATAAAAGAAAAGAAAAAGAAATAGAAATGATAATAATAATAATAATGCTAAATAAAGAATGCATATATGTGTGAATTGGAAAGAAGATACACGAGTGAATATGAGAAAAGAAATGAATGGGAAGTGGGTTGGTTTCTTACGTGTAAATAGGTTGATATATGATTAGGTGGGTTGCTTGAGCTAATCAAAGATCCAATCTACTAGTCCACTTAACCATAATAATCCTGCCCTTATCCTAGCCCCATTACAACTCTCCAAAGACCTCATGATATTTGCATTGATTCATCAAGTTTTTGTTGATTGTTAGATGACTAAAAAATCATAGAAAATATGATTAAAGGAGCATTAAGTGATTAAGCCCTACACACTGAGCGATTAGAGCGTATACACATCCGGTGAAGGGTTTGATCGCTCAATTCTATGATTTCATCGCTCATCTTATGTTTTCTTGCAAGTTGCTTGTTAGTTTTTGAAAATTTTAAATAAAATCTTTGGACATTGATCACATTATATTGATTCTTTGCCTTGGCCCTAAGGTTGATTTTGGATTGATTGAAGTTCTATTGTTTTTTTTTTTGCCAAATTTCAATAGAGAACCATATTATAGATATAGATAGAGAGCATTTAGTATAGTTGCATGCATATAAGTAGTTGCATTGATAAATTGCTTGCCCTTTTATCATTCTTCTTTGACTGTGATTAGTATAAGGACATCCTATTGTTTAAGTGTGGGGAAATTGATGAATCCATATTTGACGATAAATTTTGGATTGATTTGAGTAGATTTCATCATACAAATCCACATTTATTCATCTAAATAGCATATTTTTGTGTTCTCTCCCTAAGTTGAGCTTAATTGTGAAAACATGCTATTTGTGCTTAATTTAACTAATTTTATTCCACTTTCATTCCATTCGATGCCTTGATGTTTTTGGATGTGATTTCAGGTATAATAGGTTAGAATGACTTGATGAGAGTGGAGGAGAAGCATGCAATAGGGAGAAAACATGAAAAAATCAAAGGAGAAGCACACAACCATGTGTGCGTACACACAAGTCTCTATGCGTACGCACAAGAGGAACATTCAGCACGTGTGCGTACGCACATATCTGTGCGTACGCACGACTCAGCGCACGTGACTCACTTAAAGGAAAATGTTGGGGGTGATTTCTGGGCCTCCAGAGCCTAGTTTTGGACTTTCTGAAGCTGATTGAGTGCTATATCAAAGGGGCATCACTCCATGTCAAGTGGAGAGCAATCAGGGTAGATTAGAAACATGCTTTAGGTTATATTCTAGAGAGAGAAGCTCTTCTTTCTCTCTAGAATTAGGGTAGATTATGTTAGAACTCTCTTAGATTTAGGTTTAATTCTTATTTTCCTTTAGTTTTCCTTGCCGTTTATTATTCTTGCACTCTTATTCTTTAATTCTACTTGTTATTTGCTTTATTTTGTTCTTTTATATTTATGACACTTTGTTACTTTTAACTTTAATTAATACAATTTATGTTTTATGTTTCTTATTGTTCAATTTAGTTGTTATTATTATTTTCTTGCAATTGGTAGTTGTAGATTTTATTATCTCTTGTTATTTTACCATGCTTCTCTTTTATACCTTCCAAGTGTTTGATAAAATACTTGGTTGAATTTTTGCCTAATTTTTCACACTCTTGGTTGGAAAATTTGGTAATTAGGTGAACTTGAGTGGTGGATGTCCATTCTACATTGTGTGAGGATTGTTAGTTGATTTGGTTTCCACTAACTCTAAGCCTTCCATTAATAGAGTTAGCTAGGACTTGTGGATTGAGATCAATTATGCCCTTTTGACTTATTCTTGATGCTAGGATAGAATAATTGGAATTAATTCTACACATACAATTACCATGTTTGTGGTCCATAATTAGGATAGGAATCCTTAATTCCCCAATTCTTTCCAAGAGCTCTTTTTACCATTTAATTTCCATTGTCATTGTTTTTACTTGCTTCCCATTTAATTACTTGCCATTTTAATTTCATGCCTCTTACAATCAAAACCCTCAAATCTCCCATAGCTAATAATTGAGCATTTCATTGCAACTCCTAGGGAAGACGATCCGGGACTTAAACCTCCCGGTTTATATTTGTTTTGAATTGTGACATCTTTAGATTAAAATTTGATTGGGAGTTAATTGTTGATTTGGACTATACTTGCAACGAAAAAATTCTATTAAAAAATTATAGATCAATACTAATTCTTATCATCACTCAGCTAGTCTCTGCACACCAGGTATCCAATATTCAGTCCACATGTTCACCTGATTTCCAGCACCCAGTCTCCAAATAAGATTTTGCTAAAAAATTATCCAAATCTGACAGATACCTTTCCAAACATTAGAACAAGATTGAGACTTTTTAATGATTAAAATTTGATTAATGCCGCATCTATATTTACTCCGTAGGACCTGTGCCCATAGAATATCTGGATGATGAATCATCTTCCAAGCTAGTTTCATGAGGTGAGCATTTTTAAGAGCTCTAGCTAGTCTTAAACCCAGTTCTTCCTGCGTCTTTGGTAGACAAATTTTGTCCCAACTAAGGAGATGAGGTTTTTACCATTAGAAAATTCTTCCCATATAAAATTCCTATAAATACCATCAATCTTGTCACAAATACTCAACAGAATCTTCATGGTTTACATTAAATAAGAAGGGACGGTAGCTAGTGCAAATTGCGTTAAAGTAACCCTCCCTGCAAGAGAAAGATTTTGAGCCTTCTAAGAGCTAAGCCGACTGGTCATTCTATCTAAAATAAATTAAAATCTTCTTTCTTAGTTCGACCATGAAGCAAAGAAACCCCTAAATACTTACCCAAATTTGTGGTGAGTTTCATGTCCAAGGCATTACTTAATTCAACTTTTCTATTAAAGGATATATTGTCTAAAAAGAAAACACAAGACTTATTAAAGCTCACTTTTTGGCCAGAGCTATGGTAGAAGAGATCTAGAATACCCCTCATTATCTCCACTTGGTCTATGGAAGCTTTGCCAAACAAAATAATATCATCCGCAAAACATAGATGTGATAGTTTAGGACCTCTTCGATTTAAATAGATTAGGTCTCAGAGATTATTATTCACAACAGTCAATATGATGTGGGATAAACGTTCAATATACAGAACAAATAGATATGGAGATAAGGGATCACCTTGTTGAATACCTCTAGACGGGGAGAAGTGAGCAAAAAGGATTCCATTTCAGAGGATTTGCATTTCAGCAAAAGAATAAGAATGATCAATAAGACTAATCAGATTAACTGGAAGACCAGCTTCAATGATAGTACCATGGAAAAACTGTTAGTTCAGAGGATCATATGCCTTCTTGAGATTAATCTTGACCGCCATATAGCCGATATAACCTTTCTTTGATCTCATAGTGTGAATAGCTTCTTGAGTGATAATTATATTATCTACATTCTGTCTATTTGGAACAAAGGCACCATAAGATGGATTAATAAGATGAAGCATCACCTCTTGTACTCTCTGAGCAATGAAAAAAGGTATTATGGGAGATAACAGTAAAAGACATTGAGAGAAAAGGCAAAGAGAATAATCTTGGAGAAAAGTCAGAAATTATGTCAAACTCTTTTGTATGTATTTTTATTTTGTATTTATGATCTTGGGATTCCCTTGCTAAGTTAGGTGAGCACTTAGTGGTTGAAATACTACAAAAAAATGATGAGTACCGTCAGAATTACTCTCGATTTTAGCGTCGGACGTTAGCGGTGAGAGTTTCGTGGGATTTATTGTCGAATTAGGCTATAAATTCATAACGTAAAATATTACCGTCGGAATGCCATTTCCGACGGTAACATCGACGATAATATTTAGAGGAAAAAAATTGGCGTGCCCGTTACCATCGGATTTATCGGCGGGTAGATTCGACGGTAACGTTGTTTGGTGGAACGCTGTTTTTCGGGAACACGAAAAACATTACCGTCGAATTAATCCGACAATAAATCCGACAGTAATGTGCCCTAAATGAAAGCGCAAACTCGTCTCCCCCATTTCTAACTTCTCGTTCACTCTCTTTATTACCGCCCTCTCTTTCTCATCACTACCTCCACCTCCATTCTCTGCCCCCTCCCTTCACCACCGAGAGCACTTCTCTTATTTCTTGCTCTGTTCTTCATTACAAGTTCTTGAACAATTATTTTTTCAATTCCTTTAATTTTAGTTTAATTTAATTTAAGTTTGAGTAGAATTTTAATTTTAATTTTGAATTAGTTTCAAAGTTAGTTCAGTTTAATTTTCTAATCTCAGTGGATTTAGGTTGATTAAGTTAGGTTAGATTCAATACATTAGTTTTTGAATTATTAAAGTATTTAGACTTGTCTAATTGTGTTCATTGCTGTGTTGATGACTGTTTTGTTGAGAAATTATTGTTGAGATTGTTTGATAATTGTTTAATTTTAGTTTAATTTAGGTTTGAGTAGAATTAGAATTTTAATTTTGAATTAGTTTGAAAGTTAGTTTAGTTTAGTTTTCTAATTTTAGTGGATTTAGGTTGTTTAAGTTATGTTTGATTCAATACATTAGATTTTGAATTGTTGAAGTGTTTGAAATTGTCTAATTGTGTTAATTACTGCGTTGTGACTGTTTTGCTGAGAAATTTTTACTGAAATTGTTTGATAATTGTTTAATTTTAGTTTAATTTAGTTTAGGCTTGAGTATAATTAGAATTTTAATTTTGAATCAATTTCAAAGTTAGTTCAGTTTAGTTTTCTAATTGTGTTAATTTTTGCATTGATGATTGTTTTGTTAAGAAATTATTGCTGAGATTATTTGATAATTATTTAATTTTAGTTTAATTTAGTATAGGTTTGAGTAGAATTAGAATTTTAATTTTGAATGAGTTTCAATGTTATTTCAGTTTTCTAATCTTAGTGGATTTAGGTTGATTAAGTTTGGTTAGATTCAATACTTTAGATTTTGCATTATTGAAGTGTTTGGAATTGTCTAATTGTATTAATTACTGCGTTGATAACTGTTTTGCTGAGAAATTATTTGATAATTTAATATATGCAGACATGACGACAGGAAGAGGTGTTGTAGATCAGGCTACTGGTCGTGGTCGTAGCTCGCTGTGGTCAGGGTGGAGGAAGGGGTTCTTCCGGTACCCCTGGGACTTCTGGATCCTCTTCTTCTACTCCGACCACCTTGGTCACGCTACAGGTTGCGGGTTTAGCAGACCAGCCATTCATCATGGTCCCTAACCCCAACTACGTGCTTCCATTTACGGTGACGCTGCTACCTCCTACGCTCAGCAGCTAGCATCCACGGTGAATTTGCCTCCAGTGACAGATGCCGTAGCCTCAGAGTCCAGCCATAGAAGTGAGGTAGCAATTGATGCCCCTAGCCTCCCATCGTACAGTTGCGTATTTGGCTTGATGGCGGCATAGAGTAAGTATCACGTATAGTGCTCTTGTATTTCCTGTTTATGGTTATTGCTGAAAGTGCCTTAATTATTTCTAGTTTAGTTGATTTAGGTTTGAATGCTGGTTATTGTTTTTAAGTTTCAATGATTATGATTAACTTTATTGCTAAAAGTTCATGAAAATTGATTTCTGTTTAGTGGATTTAGGTTGATTTAGAATGCTGGTTATTGTTTCTAAGTTTCAATAATTATGATTTAACTTTATTGCTGAAAGTTTCTGAAAATTGATTCCTGTTTAGTGAATTTAGGTTGATTTGGAATGTTGGTTATTGTTTTTAAGTTTTAATGCTTATGATTAACTTTGTTGCTGAAAGTTCCTGAAAATTAATTCATGTTTGGTAGATTTAGGTTGATTTGGAATGCTAGTTATGATTAAATTTGTTGCTAAAAGTTCCTAAAAATTGATTCCTTTTTAGTGGATTTAGGTTGATTTGGAATGCTGGTTATCATTTTTAAGTTTCCACGATTATGATTCCTGTTTATGGATTTAGATTGATTCTTGTTTGTGGGTTATTGTTAGGTATTTGCCGAACAACAACGCATGTACTCAAGAGATAACCAATGTCATCAAGCTGATGTACGAGGCAGTAATTACTTTCATTGTTTCTGTTTCAAACCTTTTTAACTAGTTTATATCCTATATCTTGCGTAACTAATTTTCAAGCTCTTTGTTGTAGCTGCACTTTATTTGGGATGCTGAGCACGACTTGGTCATCTGGAAGATATTCAACCATAGAATGGGTCGGTGGCTCTAACAGATACTGGATGATGTTCGTTATGAGCGGAACCAGCGGATGGGCTCGCTCCGACCGGAGATAAAGAAGGCCCTGTTATCTCATTGGGAGACTGATGAGGGATTCAGGCATCGGCGTCTCACCAACAGAGTTAACACGGCATCGGCTAGGTCGTCCAAGTATACTAGCGGTTCGGCGACCTTCATGAATACCAAGGTCAGGCTGGTATGAAGTTCTTTTAACTTTGTCAATAACTTCGTTATATTTTTTTTGCATATCATTACTAGGCATTCTAATCATTTTGTATTTCAATGCAATATGTGTAGTCAAAGTCGTTGGACTGCGAGGCCACATTGGAAGAGACGTTCAAGTACACCCACACGCTGAAGGAGAACATAGCCAGATTTGTTGATCAGCAGTCTCTGGACCACTATGTGAGTAAACATACATCTGATTATCTTCTGCTATAAAATTATTAGAGATTGGTACTAATCATAATAACTTGTGTTAATTACACAGGAGTCTTACACACAGAGACTAAAGGCCATGACTCAGCAGTACTAGCAAAGTGGAGAGGACGTCGCCAATGTGTCTGCAGCTTCAGTCGTCGATCCCGATGCGGTTTGGTGCGAGACAGCCTCAGCCCCGTACAAGAACCGCATATACGGGATAAAGTTATTTTTTGCCAACAACCTCCGCACCTCGACGTTGAAGCCGCTGTCTGGCTCCGCCACCAGTCGAGCCGTCCAGCCTGAGGAAGGTGTGGATTTGATGTTGTAGGTGCAGGAGTTCCAACACAACCTTCACCAGTAGGCTCAAGAGCTTAATGATTATCAAGAGAGGTATCTGGAGATCTTCACCCACGTGACGTCTGTGGATTAGCTCAGGCTGGAGTTTAGGGAGTTGCTGAAGTAAATGTAGCATATAGAGGCTCAGATGCAGGTGTACAGGTCTAGATGCGTGCTGCTGGCATCGACCCTGCTGGTGGCACACGAACATCACCACCTTCTGTGCCGCCGAGTCAAGGCCACGGGGCCGACGACGACGACAACTTTATTGTTTCATTGTATGTATTTATTTGATGTAGTTAACTTTTAATTTATTTGAACATTGTATTATTTATTTTAAATAAAAATCTTCATTATTTATGAATTCACCACTAATTGTGTGAAAAATTTAAATTTAAAATTAAATTGACCATTTATTTTAATTTTTTTAAAAAAAAATTTGACATTACTGTAGGAATAATTCGACGGTCATAGTCTGCGAAACAATATTCTTTGACGCCAACAATACCATCAAAAAAATCCGCTGAAAACTAATTAGTTTTCCGAGCTGGTAATCCCTGAAAAAATCCAACGGTAATTGCTGTCGGATGAAAAGATTCCGACGGTAAACATTTACCGACGATGTTTATATCATCTGATTATTTTCCACGGTGAATTGATTACGTTGGTTTTATTTGATGAATCCGATGGTACTCATCGTTTTTTTTCTAGTGAAAGTCTAGAGAGTGAATTTAGCCAAATTAAGCTTGGGTAGACACTTGGTTTGTCTCGGATAAGATTGGGTAGAATCTTAGAGAATTGGTGATTGTAATCTTTGTGAAAGAGAATAGAAATTCACCACAATTGCGGTTGAAATTGGATATAAACCACATTGCACATAGTGGTTGAACTAAGATACATATATGGTTGTGTCATTTTCTCTTCTCTGTTATGTTTCTATTTTTCATTCGATATGAGATAAAATGAAATTGTCTTCTACTTAATCTATCTCATAGAAATTACAGAAATTTAGAGTATCCAAAAAGTAATGAATTTGTTCTTAATCAATTATGAAAAGACATAAAATAAAATTATCTCTTATAATATCAATTTGATAAACCCAAGAGCAGCTTAAAATCTAATTTGAAATTTAAGTGAACAAATTTAAAAGAAGTTATAGATTTAACCCCTTTTCTATGTCATTAATCATCAATTATTAATATTGTTTTTTATTTTTTCGATCTAGATTCAGAAAAAAGCCGGTTAATATAAAATAACCATGTTATGTATATATAAATAAATAAGTTATCAAATTAGTTATTTATATAAAATACATATTGAAATATAAATAATATTAAAAATAAATTAAATATTACACACACATACATACATGAAAAAGTTTAGGGGATTAGCAATTTTGTTGAATTTAAAATAGTCTTACGCATGTTTATGGGACTAGAAATTTATCAACTGAAAAAAAAATTTGAATTCAAATGTATTACCTAAAATTTTATTATTTTAATTTTAATATGAAAAGGAGAAAATAAAAAAATATTGTGAATAATATTAGTAAAATAAAATAATAGAGAAGGCATTGATTAAGAGAGAGAATAAGGATAGTATATATAGTAGTAAATAAGTTCAAATTAAATCCCTATATATTTTTCACAGAACTTAAGTTTGAAAATCTTTATTAAAAAAATAAATATTTATTATTTTGACAAGTCATACATGTATTATATTACTCAATAAATTATTGGAAAAAGTGTACTCAAAAGATTGTACCGATAATAACTCGTAATATGTACGTGACAAAAAATTTTAAAAAACACTACTATTAATTTGACATAAATGATTAAATAAAGAGATATATTTTCAAAAGAATTATAAAAATTTTATTTTAATGTAATTTTTTGCAAATATATTTAAGAAAAATGAACTTTTTATATCTTTAAACTTTAATAATTTTATATTAAAATTTTTTGGGTAATTTTATTACTATGTGAATGACCAACCTTTTTTTTAAATAACTAAATTTGACATAATCTTTTTGCACACACTTTTGAAATGACGATCTTAAATCCTCAGCAGAAATTTGGATAAAATTCACAATTGCTTGCATTGGATACTTTTTGTGTCAAGTGTTTTTGTCGAGATTTGAGTCTTTGGAATAGCATTTTTTTAAAACTTAACTCTATTATTATCTTCTCATCCGTTTCCCATATTGATTTGATTAGAAATAAATGTTTGGACTTTGGAGATTGCTGAAGATTTTAATTTTTTCGGATATTGCTGAAGTTAGACTTACACTTCTATATAGTGTGTTTTAATAACATTAACCAAAAGAAAAAGACTAAATCACAAAAAATATTTGGGAAATTATAAGGTACAGATATCAATATACAGATATTTTATTTTAATTATAAATATAGCTGATCTGACACATAATTTTCTTCTAGTAATGAGAAATAGCTTCACAAAATATTAAATGGTTTAAAGTTTTGCAGAAGCCAATTATCATTGTTAGCTGAGCTCGTAGACTTGCATATATAGTAATAATCAATTTTTTTTCCTTTCAATGGAAGGGATAGGATCATAATAGTTAAATAACATTAAATAGTACTTGAGAGTCAATGAAAAACATTAAATTTGTTGTACCAAAAATCAAGTGTATATTAACAATTTAACATTGGCTTGTTAATTGTTATATTAAAATTGTTTGCTTTGTTATAACTTAAATAATTGTTTTGAAGATTATTTTGAGGAAAAAAAAACATTTGTTTTATCTCAGGATTTAACAAAAAATTTAGTTTTTTTTTTTTTATCTTCATAAGGTAAATAAATTCAAATATTCAATTTTAATTTAAACATCTTAAATAATTTTAATTTTCTTATTTAAATATATATAGCACATTTTGGTAATATATTTACAAATACTAAATTTATGTTATGGTAAAGTATGAGTTTTTATGCAAATAGTGATAATAAAAAAATTAATTAAAATTATAATCTATATCTGGAGATGAAAACACAAAAATCAATGTTTTAATTTTTAAGTGGTATTTGAATGTATAATTTTATTTGGCACAAAATTATTGATTAAATATTTATTATGAAAATAATAATTTTTTTGGGATAATTTGACTTTATTTTGTAATGATCAATTATGTTTATATTTTTTAATAATTAAATTGCTCTTTTAGTATTAATCAATATTAAAGGTGGCAAATATTTTTTTGTTGAAACTTATAGTTAACAGTGCATTGTAAATGATATTTTTTTTTTATAAAATAGTGTTATATAATGTTATTTTTTCAAGTATTCTCAAACTAAACAATTATTCAAATCACTAAAAGATTTAAGAATATTAGATATTCAAATCACTAAAATGTTATTTGAGAAGATTAGATTTAAGAATATTAGATATAATTATATAACCTTAATTTTTAAGGGTTAATTTTAATGTTTGTAAGATTAATCTTAAAATATTGTTTTAATTCTTTTAAAATTAAATAAAAGGTTATTTTAGTTTTTTAATATTAAATTTGAATTCATAATTGCTAATACAATCAATCAATCTTAGTTAATCATATAAGTAGGGATGTCAATGGGGCAGGGCGGAGGCGGGGGATGCCTCCCTGCTCTCCATTCCTGCCCCCAGATTTACTCTCCGTCCCCGTCCCCGTTCTCCGTTGTGGAGGAATATTGCTCCCCATCCCCATTTTTCACAGGGCCCCATTCTCCATGGGGACCCCATTTTTCATCTATCTGATAGTTCTAACTAATTATTAATTTCCATATGAATAAAGATGTAAGTATCCATTTTATACAAAAATAACAAGATTTTATACAAAAAATCTAAACGACAAGATGGTGACTTCTTTCGAAATGACGCAGTGGGGGAACGCAATGGCAAGTCAGAGGATAGAGAAGTGGACAAGGTGGAAGACGCGGCAACAGAGAAGAGAATGGACACGATGACAAAGTTACGGAAAGGAATG
>NC_029776.3:86127354-86151572 GCF_000817695.3 Arachis duranensis
GCCGTAAATAGAGAGCACGACGCAGTGAGAATCATGGCACGGTGAGGTGTGACGATGCGGTGAGAAGGGAGAGCGGCAAGAGGGTAGCTGCAGAGAGATTGGATGGAGTATGGACAGCATTAGAGATTTCTGAATTGAAGAAGAGTTATGCAAATGAGGATTAGGAATTTTGGGTTTCTATGTGTGTGTGTGAAATAACTAAAAAACATATATGAGAAATAAACTATTAAGGACAATTCAGTAAATTTATGAACTTTGGGGATTAGCGGGGATGGGGCGGGGATCCCCGCTCGGGTCCCCACGCCTGCCTCGGAGAAATTTTGTCCCCCGTCCCCATCCCCACGGGAAAAATTTCCCATAATCGGATCTCCATTCGAGACAGTCCACGCAGGGATCCCCGCGTCTCGGGGAGTTTTGCCATCCCTACATATAAGGATAATTTAGTATTTTTTAAATTAATGCTTAAAAGGATATCTTAGTCCTTTAAGAACAAACTAAAAGGTATTTTAGTTTTTTCTAAAATCAATCTTCAAAAATTGTTTTGTTCTTTTAAAAATTAATTATAAAAGTATTTTAATCTTTTTAAAAATTAAAATTTAAAATTTTTATAGATATATTTTTGAAATATGTTTGATGTATGTGGCATTTTCATATTGCCTGATTCTTGTATTAATTTTTCAACTAATCCTTTTCTATTTTCATTTAAATCTTATATATAGAAAACAAAATTTTTACAATTTTAATTTATATTTGTAATTAACTATATTCTAAAATGTGAAGAAAATTAATTATTTTTAACATGCTCTTTTATCTTTTTTTTTTTCTAATTCAATAGTCTTCTTGCTTTACACGATTATTGTTTTCTGCTTCTAACCCAATTTTATATATTTTTTTTCTCACTTTCCTAATGAAATCCAAAATTCATAACCCGAATCCAACGACCACTTGCCATATGTTCATATCCGAGCCAAATCAAATAGATGCTAATTCAAAGAGCTAGATGAAGAATAGTCAAGCCAGCCAAAAAACATCCAATACATGTGCAATGAAATGAGATTAAAAAATAGAATATCTGTATATTTTGATCTGTACCGTAGTGCAACCCAAAATATTTTGCGATAGCTGATAAATTATTTTCTAGATTTGTGAATAACAAAAAAATCTTATATATTTTAAAATATAATAGAAGTATCCTAAAATTTTTTAAATTTGAGACAAAAATAAAAAATACTATTTTTATAAGTGATAAATAAGTTTTGTATTAGACCATTTGTGTATTTAATCCAAAATTTTATAAAAATATTTTAATAAAGAGTAAAGTATCGTTTTTATTTCCAACGTTAGGGATAAGTCCTAAAGTTGTCCCTAACGTTTCAATCGTCCTATTTAAGTCCTTAACGTTTCAAAATTGACTCAATGTTGTCCTACCGTTATGGATCCGTTAACAGAATTGACAGCGGAACAAAATTGAGACCATTTTGAAACGTTGGGGATAAAAATGATACATCAAAATAAATTTTAATTTATCCTTTAATAATATCAATTTTTTAATATACATAGTATTCATTTATTTTTTAATCACATCTAAGTAAATTACAGTTAATCACATTACTTTCATTCTAAATAAATTATTTTTTTATAATTTTACTCTTAAACTAATGTAATTTTTTTATAAATAAATAAAATTTACACTTTCATTCTAAATAAATTAATTTTTTTATAATTTTACACTTAAAGTAATGTAATTTTTTTATAAATAAATAACTTTTACACTTTTATTCTAAATAATGTAATTTTATTTTCATTACTTAATCACATTACTTATATTTTTATTTTATAATTTTACACTTTCATTTTAAATAAATTAACTTTTTTTTATAATTTACTCTTAAATAATGTATTTTTTTATAAATAAATAAATTTTACACTTTCATTCTAAATAATGTAATTTTACTTTCCTTACTTAATCACATTACTTATAGTTTTTTTTATAATTTTACACTTTCATTCTAATCACATTACATTATTTATTTAGATTGAAAGTGTAACATTATAAAAAATAAATTTATTTAGAATGAAAGTAATGTGATTAAGTGTAACTTACTTAGATGTGATTAAAAAATAATTGAATACTATGTACAGTAAAAAGTTGATATTACTGAAAGATAAAATTAAAATTTATTTTTATGTATCGTTTTTGTCCTCAGCGTTTTCGTCTTGTTTAAGGTTCTAACGTTTCAAAATCGTCTCAATTTTGTCCCGCCGTTAATTCTGTTAACTGATCCCTAACGGTAGGACAACATTGAGTTAAATTTGAAATGTTAGGGATTTAAATAGGACGATTGAAACGTTAGGGACAATTTAAGAACTTAACCCAAACGTTGGGGACAAAAACGATACTTTACTCTTTAATAAACTATTTAAAAAATGCATATACAAAAAATTGAACGAGACTTTCATCTTTAGAATTTTTAATTTTTTAAAAGTATTATTGGGCATTCACTAAAAAAATCACAAAAAGAAATCAACCTCACTTAAAATCATTAAATTTTATGGGAAAATGTATAACTTTTTTAACTATATATATGCTTGTAAAAAACTGTATCGAAATTTAATTTCTAAAATATTTTTGAAAAATACATATTTAAGTTTTGATATTTTTGTTGTATTTTAAACTATTTTGAGAGTATTCTTATTTTTAATAAATTTGAAGAATATTGTTCATCAGTAAATTAATAATTTGGGGATATTTTGTTGGTTTCCGAAAGAATAAATAAGAAGTTTACTTTTTTTAATGCATAAAAATAAAAAATGATCATTTTATATTTTTATATATAAAAAAAACTATTTTGTAATGTTCTTATATATGACTCCTAAAACACTTATTAGCAAAATTCTATAATAAATAGTATAAATAAATAATATAAATAAATAATGTAATATATATAGGCATTTAACAGTAAAGCCATCAGCAGCTAACACAACTATTGAGCCCCTTCTAACCACTGACAATAATGCACAGCTAATGGAATTTAATTATAAGTTGTTTTTTTTAATGCAACTACCTAAGCATATCTTAAATTAATTAGGCAAAGGAAGGAGAGATATTAGTCATACTACTCGTTCCTTATATAAGGTCCCTTTATGTTTGAATTACTACAATCTCATCCTTATCAAGTAATAATAAGCTAAGCAAAGGAAAGTTTTTAATCTAGGGTATATATACTACTCTCAAACTTGAGTCAACATCAATTAATCTCTTGCCTTATTTCATTTCTTAATTTTGGTTTTTGATGAATTACTAGAAGAGTAAGGAGAGAACTTGATTGCAGTGGAGGATGTGGAAGTTGAAGATTGCAGAAGGAGGAAAGGACTTGATTTCAGCGAACAACTTCATAGGAAGACAACATTGGGAGTTTGATCCAAATGCAGGAACACCACAAGAATGTGCTCATCTTGAAACCCTTCGTCAACACTTCACAAAAAATCGTTTTTCCACCAAACAGAGCTCTGATCTATTAATGAGGATGCAGTTTTTTTTTTTAAATAGAAGTTTCAAATACAAAACTATGTCTTATATTAGAAGTTTGATACATAGTTATTAGAATCGAACCGACAATCGACTCGACTAAATTACTGACTGAGTTATTGGTTTAACCGATAAGTTATTGGTTTAATCGGTGAATTACAAATTTAACCGGTTAATCTGATCATAATTAAATAATTATATAAAATTTATTTTTTTATATTAAATTAATTTATTTTCTAATTCATTAATTAATTAATATCTATTACATTATTTAAATATATACTAAAAAATATTAATTTAAAAAAGAGTAAAAATAAAATAAAAAATAAATTAAATTAATATGAACACTATTCATTAGAATAAAAAGATAAAAATATCCTAAATTTGCATGACTAAAAGAATTAATACACAAGTTATTAATTAGGATATATCTAATAGTTAATAATATATAATTAAACTTGTCCTAGTGGTTATAGGCTCAATTTATAGCTGACGTCACGGAGTATGGATCAACTCGACCGATTTAATGCTCGGTTTAGATTGGATTTGATCGAATTTTTTAAATTTGACCAGTTTGCGTGTTTATTTAGATTGTTCATCTAGATTGGTTTAAAATTTAGTTCATCAGTTTTTCGGTTGAATTGATCGATCTGGTCCGAATTTAATAACTATAATTTGATAGTATATAAATAATATTTTTTGATGACATTATATATTAATTATTTAGCGATGATTTGTTCTTTAAAAATATTTAATTAATATTAAAAATCAATTATAAAATTATTATATTTGTGTGTAATAATATTTTTTACACTTTTTTAACCAAATAATTAGCAATTAAAATAATTAAATTTGTCGGAATAGAATTAATAATTCAGCCACAATAAAACAATAAAAAACTATAAATACGAAATATGCATTTTTATAAAGTAATTAGTTAATTTCTGAATTTCTGTGTCCATATATGTTTTGTATGGTTGTTTATTCTCTCTGTATATGTTAAATATCAGTTTTAATTATGATTGTTTTTAAAATAATAATAATATAATTCAATCATTTAACTGATAAGAACTAATAGTACAGAATTATTATTAGTATTAAAATGGTCCAAGCAAGCTAGTTAATAGTATTAGGCTTGATTTGGTAATTTTTTTTTTAAAAATGGTATTTATATCACTATAATAAAAAATATTTTTAATGACAAAATTTTAGAGACAATAATATAATAGCCACTATATAGTTTATTTAGTTTATATTTTTCAATAATTATATATTTTCTCTTATTAGGATATATTATAATGATAATGATATACTATATACTTTTTGCGGTGACTAAAAACATTATTACAAGCAACTATATAATTGTTGCTAAAAATTTTTAACATAAAATATAAGACGATTAATGTATAATTACGGGTAAATATATTGATGATTATTTTTATTGTCATTAAAAATAAAATAAATGATAACTAAAAATAATTTTTTTTAATAGTACACTTTTAAAAAATACAAGGACCTCAATTTATATTTAGTAAATAAAAAAATCATGTATTTATATTTGTAGCATTTAAAAGTTAGAAATACTTTTGAAAATAATTTTTTTAATAGTGTACTTTTAAAAAATACAAGGACCTCAATTTATATTTAGTAAATAAAAAGATAATGTATTTATACTTGTAGCATTTAAAAGTTAGAAATACTTTTGAAAATATAAAAAATATTTTTAAAATTAGCTTATATTTATTAAAATTAAGAAGTTTTAATATAATATTACATATTAATAAATATCTAAATTTATTATTATATTTATGTTTTTTATAATCGTTTTAAATTTTAAATATCATTTTATCAAAACAATCTTATTTTTTGTATTTATTAAAACTCACTTTAATATAATTAAACATAGATTATACAATTTTTAAAAAGAAATCTTTTAAAAATCAGATTTAATAACTACTCTCAACAAGTAAAATTTTATCAGATCGGCCCTTGCAATAATATTTGATACTAGTAATAAGTGGTTGATGCTTGACGTGCAAAATAGATGCAATTAATACAAACTACTACATATTAAAAGAAAATTAAAAACAAAGAAAAGAAAAAGAAAAGTCAATGTAATAATCACATCCACTTACTTAAAACAAAGTCAGTTTTATTTAGATTGTATCTCATTAATAAATGTCTATAACTTAATAAACCTTTGGTTGTAAGGTTTCTTTTGTAAAAACTAGAGAAACTCCAAACTTCAAATTCTATTACGCAACTACAAAAAAAAAAAGCTGTATTTATAACAAAAAAATTATTATAAAAAATATTAATTTAGTTACGAAAGAAATTTATAACCAAAAAAATATATTTTGTAATAATTTTTTTAATACAAATTATACAGATAATTTACGAAATTATATTTTTTAATTAATTAATATATTAACTAATTTACTGAGCAAGTTAACATTTATATAATATATAATAATATAGCTAATTCAAACTTCTTTTATTTAACTAAGATTATTTTAAAGTAAAATAACGTTAAAGTTTGTTCTACAAATTTAATCACAAGTTAGAAGTTTCACATAAATTAATGTCTCAATTAATTAAAATATTCTTAAATTTTATAGCTAATATGTTGTCATCATTTTAGCACTTTTGTCAATATGAAAACTAAAACAAAAATTAGAAACAATATATAACACTAATTATAATTTTTTCGTTCTCTTTTATTCAAAATTTTTAAAAAAATTTTGGCAGAATTTTTTTTAAAATTTGGATATTTTCATTGTCTACAATTCTATAAAAAAATAACTAATTCAACACTTATTTCTCAATCATTACACAACCAAATTTATCAAACTAAATTACATAAATAAATTATTTGTTCTTTAAATTTACGTAATTGCATTGTTTCCAATATGAAGACGCAAATACATTGCTTCATATATCTATAAAAACTGCTATTGGCATAGTAGCAGTTCACGTAAACACATAATCCGCTATGGCCAGCCGCAAATTACATGCAAATGGGGAACATAAAAACCGCTAAAAGCTGTCGCGGTTTCTGTTTATTGATGCTTGGCCATAAACCGCTACTGGTAGTAGCGGTTTATGTGTATAGGGACACGTGCGTAAACCGCCGGAGGCTATAGCGGTTTACGTTAAACAAGATATTTGCTGTTTTTGTACCATTTCGGTGTCAACTTATATGTTATGATTTTTTCATATCTTGTCTTCATATACATGGGCATGTGGAGTAGTCTTAGCAAGATCGAATTTTGATAATAATCTTATACATACAGTGTTTCATTTGTATTTCTTGCTGTGAAGAGTTTTGGCTTTATTTTGTTTGGTTAGGGAGAATGCATGGCTTTGATTTAGTTTAGTGTGTACCGGAATGTGATTTTAGAAAATCTCTTATATATTTAGATGTTATTTTATTAGCTCAATTTATTTTGTTTTGTTGAGTTTTTTTAATTTTATTCTGTGTTTGTGATTGAATAACTTAACTAAAGATTAAAAAAAAGAATTTATAGACATTTTTGTCAAAAATACTACCCGCGGTTTCTTTTCACAAAATGTCCAATGAATTTGCTTCTAACAAAATAGCTCACGTTAGTGAAAATAAAAAAATTTTTAATGATGAAAAATATTTTTGTTTTCTTTAAAAGAAAATTCTCAAATTTTGTGTTCCATATTTATTGTGATATTTTCTTTAAAAATAACAAAAATATTTTCCTTCATTAAAAAAATATAGAACTTAGAATTTAAAATATAAAAAATAAAAAAATTCTTAAATTTCACAATACAAGAGTATAAGAAATATGTATTTTTAGGATGCAAATATACATATACATATATATATATATATATATAAAATAGAAACTGACGTTAGGAAATAAAAATTGTAAATAAAAATTTCTTGATGTTCACTAACGTGAGCTATTTTGTTAGAAGTAAATTTATTGGACATTTTGTAAAAAGAAATGGTGGGTAGTATTTTTAGCAAAACTGTCTATAAATTCATTTTTTTAATTTTTTAGTTAAGTTATTCAATCACAAACATAGAATCAAATTAAAAAAAACTCAACAAAACAAAATAAGTTAAGCTAATAAAATAACATCTAAATATACAAGAGATTCTCTAAAATCATATTCCGGTACACACTAAACTAAATCAAAGCCATGCATTCTCCCTAACCAAACAAAATAAAGCCAAAACTCTAAACTAAATCAAAGTCATGCATTCTCCCTAACCAAACAAAATAAAGCCAAAACTCTAGTTCACAAACAAGAAATATAAATGAAACACCATATAAGATTATTATCAAAATTCGATCTTGCTAAGACTACTCCACATGCCCATATATATGAAGACAGGATATGAAAAAATCATAATATATAAGTTGACACCGAAATGGTACAGAAACAGCAAATATCTTGTTCAACGTAAACCGTTATAACCTCCAGCGGTTTACGCACATGTCCCTATATACATAAACCGCTACTGCCAGTAGCGGTTTATGGCCAAGCACAAATAAACAGAAACCGCGACAGTCTCTAGCGATTTCTATGTTCTCCCATTTGCATGTAATTCGTGACTGGTTATAGCGGATTATGTGTTTACGTGACAGTAGCGATTTCTATAGATATATAAAACAATGTATTTGCGTCTTCATATCGAAAACAATGTAATTGCGTAAATTTAAAGGGCAAACAATTTATTTATGTAAATTGCTCTAGCATTTATCATTTCTCAACCATAACATAACTAAAATATAATAAATAGATTCATATGCAATTAAACCTAGACTAATAATATATTAACCATGTACAAATATGTATTAAAACCATAAATAATTTTACATGTATCTTTAATTGTTAAACCATTTTCATTGTCAAAGTGTGTTATCAAAGAGTTCATAAGGATTTGTTGAGCTTCCAATTAAGATTTCACTTAAGCTAACTCTTCTTTTTGTCGTGTTCGTTGCTTTTTAAGTTTTTCTTTGAACATAACTATTTTCTTTGTTAGCTTCTCGCGATCTTACATTACCTCTTTAAGTTATACTTAAATTCTTAACTTAGTGTTTGAAATCTTTATGTCATAATTTACACCACTTTTTTCATCTCTCATAATTACAAATACTTCATTTAAAGTGATAGAATTTTTAATTTCATAAGATTGATTGATCATGAAGCTAGTATCATTGTGCATATTAAAGAGTATATATATATATATATTTGTTTAGCATTTTTATTGACGACTCATTCTTTATCATTTTTTATGAATAATTTACCACAATTCTTGAATATCAGACTCTTTACCAGTTCTAGAATTACGTTATAATTTGTTTAAAATATAAAATATCACATGTAATTAAATGCAAATTTGACATAAAAAATATAACACTAGATAAATTAAAGAGTTCAAAATTATTTATCCGATCACGTCTAACAACTTGAAATTATTTTCGACCAATAATATATGGTACAACGTTATACTTTCTATTATCTTTATTTTTTGAACTTTTTTTTTCTATAGAATACCAAACTCACAAAGAAAAAAATTTAAGTTATAATTATATCATTGATTTAAAGCAACAAGACAAGATAAAAACATTTTAATAGTTGTCATAATAAAAATCCAAACCTGAAAAAAAGGTAGTTTTAAAGTAGCACACTATCATCTCTCATGTTTTTGGAAGAACATTGTTCAGTAGATTTTGAATGTGTTTCTCATCAATTTGGTACAATTCATAGTGTTAACGCAATTTTGAGCACTAATTTTAATAAGCAATATTAGCCTTAATTAAAATCATTTTTATGCATTACTTGCGTACTTGCTATATCAAACTTTTCCTACATAACGTTTCCTGCTATATCAAACTTTTTTTTATATCAGCAATTCCAATTTTCTGTTTGTGCTTATTTTCAACATCTTGCTTGTTGCAATTCCACGTGAAACTCTTCTTTTACGATACGCAATGAAACAGGGGTAAATGTTGGTCCTAAAATGGGGGATGCTGGTGATGAAATGGGGGTTGCTGAGACTGGAGCAGGGGTTCCCAAGGCTGGAACAAGGCTGTTCGAGCTAAAATAGCTGATGGTGTTGTAGATGTCGATGTAATAGCTATTGTTTGAATCCTTCGAGGTGCCATCATGATACGCAATCTACACTAAAATTTATAGGCTGTGTTTGTTTCCATGAACATGACAAGACAAGACACTGAGAACAAGACATAAATGACAGAGACACATAATTTAGTATTCTTGTATTCTGTTTGGTGATAATAGAACAAATTATAAAAATCTAATTTATTCTCATTCTTTTTCATTCAAAAAATTTGAAAAAAAATATAAGAATAAAAAATATAATTATAACAAATTAACAAGAATAATGAAAGAAAAAATGAAAAATAAGTTGTGTCATTCCTGTTAGGATGGATAGAAAATATACTAATTTAGTATCTCTGGACACAATATCTTTGTTCATGTCTCATCTGTCAAACACGATTTTGTGTTTCAGTGTCACTGTCTTAGTATCACTGTTTCAGTGTCCTATTCCTGTAAACAAACATAGTCGTAGATAACTTAATACATAATTATACCAAAAAAAGTACATCAACAAAAGTGAACATAATTAAAATATATTATTCTTTTCAAAAAGTAAAAAAAACAACAAAAAATGAATAACTTAGCAATATTGCAAATATAATGTAAAATCCTAAAATTTAATTATATACTCGATCACCGTCACATACAAAAAGTAGACAACTTAATAATTACAAATATCATGTGAATTCTAAAATAAAATTACTAAGAACTCGATCATTGTCACTAGCACTATCATTTGAGCATTCTTCTTCTTGATCTATAGAAATAGACACAAAATAAAGCTCTAAAGTTTTTTGTTATAAAAATTCTAATATGATAGGTAACATTAAAATTGTTGAAAAATAAATTAGACAGATACTTTTTGTCCCAAAAGAAAAAAAATATATTCTATTATATAAAGATCGGATGTCTGCACTTAATGATGGAGCTGACGTGACATGCTTCGGAGAGTGCTTCTCGATTTAATTATTTTAACTCATTCAATACAATTTATTACCATAACTTAATTATATCAGCTAATTGATTTCATTAGATATTTTAAATATTAATATAATTTATTATAATATATATCACTTAATTAATTTTACTACATTAATTATAAGTTGTTATATTAGTTAATTAATTTATTCATTTATAAAGTCTAAAATAAAATAAATAATTTATTGTTTATTCTAATTGAATTCATTAAATTTAATTATACATTATATACGAATTAATAATAATTTGTAAATCACTTTATATTATATATGTATTAACAAAATATTATATATGTCTTAATGTGTTAATTAAATATTATATACGCACAAAAAAAATAAATACAAAGATGATTTATATAATATTAAGGGTAAAAAACCATTTTAAGCCAATACAATCTATAATTGACGTATATAAGCCAAACTGAAAATCGTTTCAGTAATGCGCCGGATCCTATTTTTATATAATTCGAACCGATATGGTTCGAACTGCATATGAGAGTAATTCGAAACAGAGCAGTTCGAATTACGAGTTGACTTTTCTTCATAAATCGAACCAAGGTGGTTCGAACTACGATTGCAACTAATTCGAACCAGGGAGGTTCGAATTAAAGAGAGAGAGGCCGGCCATAGTATTTCGAACCAGGCTGGTTCGAATTAAACAAACCATAAATCGAACCGGGTCGGTTCGAATTAGTGGCAGTCAGAGCTCTATTTAACCGGTGTAAACGTGAGTTGGTCTTATTAGAGGAAGTAAGATGGCTAGTGAGGAGAGTTTTGTTGTTTTTTAAATAATAATAACTTTAATTTATTTACTGTTTTTTTCTTTTATATTTTGTTTAGCAAAGATAATATATGGATTAGGATGGAGTTTAAAAATACTCTATGCGATGCATGTTTGGCACTGATAAATTCATATGAAATAGAAGAGAAGAAAACAAAAAGCTAAAAAACACTTAGTTGAATGGTGTAAAGTGTAATCAGATTCATTGAAGTCAAGTGTCCGTGGGTTCTCATGTCTCATCTCATTTTCGAAGTTCAAACACATTTTAAATGTATGAATTTTAATTATATTTATTTTTTTCCTCTTCAATAAATACTACAATCTCTTCCTATTTTTGCTATAGGCTTGTCTTTTATTTAAAAAAACACACAAAAAAATGTAAAAAGAAAAATAAAAGAAATTAAAACTGTTATTATATTTTAAAAAATTAAATGCTCTTTTAATTAAATATCTATGTAATTCTTATCTAGATATATAAATTGTATTTTAATATATTGAGTGGTAAATATAAAAAAAGATATAATAGATAAGTTAAAATAACGAATAATGAGATATCTATCTATTCTATTTATTCTATTATATAAAAATCGAATTTTTGCACTTAATGATAAAGTTGATGTGGCATGTTTCTTAGAATGTTTCCTAATTTATTTCTTTTAACTCATTAAATATAATTCATTACGGTGGATTAATTATATAAACTAATTGAGATATTTAAGTATCACACAATTTAATATTATGTATATCAATTAATTAAATATAATTTTTAGAGTATAATTAGGATCAATTAGATCAATTAGCATTATTTAACATATCTAAATATTTATTATAGGATATTACGTCTTTATTATTTCGATTCTCTTAGCACCTATAAATACCCTTCTATATTGTATAATTTTACACAACTTGAATACACACAAACCTTTTCCCTACTGCTCTCTCTTACCCTTTCTAATAATAATAAGTACAGTTTAATTTAGTTAGAAGTTCATTATTTTATAATCTTCTATAAAATAATCTTTTTATCACTTTGGATATTTTAACTATTTTTTATTTTTTTCTCTTTACATGTAATTTTGTTGTGCATTAACTTTGTTTATTTAATTATTTAATGATGAAATATACTCAAGTTAATTCTAACATATAATAGTTTGTTTTCTCCTATGTATTTTGATTTGTATAGTTACTATTGATCTTACTGTTTTTGATTTTGCTATTTTTGTTTTCTTGAATTGTTCTTTATTTTTTTATGACTTGATAATTAAAAAAAAGCAAAGAACAAAAAAAAAGATGGCCAAAGAAAAAAGTTAGAAGTCTAAAGCAGCAACATCATTTCTCAGCATTATTATTAATAATATGAACTTTATTATTTCTTTTCTAACATTCTTTAATACAAGTTTCGTTTCTTTTTATTAATTATTATTAATACTTTTATTCTTTTCTTCTCTAATTATAAATCTCCTTATAATAATTTTTTGATCGGATATTTTTTTGGTCTAATAAATTTTTTTCTCTATTTTTTGTCAAAAATAATTTATATTAGAAAAAAAAAGATAAAAATAAATTTTAAGATTCAAATTTAAATAAGATGTACAAAGAATAACTATTGAATTCATTTGGTCGATTTAAACACTTTGTATTATCGTCATTGAAAATTTCAAATACTATTATAAAATTCTAGATATTTTTATTTTATTGTTCTTAAATTATATATTATCCCGTGTATTTGAAGAGTTTTATCTTTTTGAAAATAAAGAGTGACATTATATACTTTTTAGATACAATAAATGAATAATAAGGTTAAAGTGAGTAACAAAATTGATTATAAATAAGATACAAATTTTTAGAATTTCTAGCACAATTAACAAATTTTTAGTTTCAAAATAATTATTTACTCTATTTTTATCTTTTATTTGATTTTTTATAATTTTTTCTTGATTTTTTTAATTAATTATGATTGTAATAACTCATCATAAATTTGTATTTTGTAAAAAAAAATTTATCAATCATAAAACACAGAAGACTTAACAAAAAAATTTAAAAAATATTGATTAATCACAAAATAAAAAATTATGAATGGTGCTTTAATTATGTTGTAAAATACAAATTGGGACTATTTAAAATTAGTTTTTTACCACTAATGTTAACTTCAATCATAATAAAATAAAAAGTAAAAATTGTATATAATAATTTAATTTTATCATTTATACTACGAAAATTATTCTTTAATGTATTATATCCTATTTATTTTTATTCATTGATAATCTTTAGTTCTCTATTTTCAATAAAAATTTGAATTGATTAAATAGATGTGGGTCTTACATATATGTTACTAATAATAATAATATATAATATGTCTAATTGTAAAAAATTTACTATTTTTTATACGATTAAATTAGACATATTTATATTCAATTTATTTGATTATTTAATTAAAATTAATTATATTAAAAGATTATATTAATATTATGGTAGACTAATTATATTATTATTCATTAATTATATTAAGAGATTAAGATTATGATAGATTATTATTATTTTATTATTTTAGAAATAGGATTTTTTCGGACGAATTTTGAGACGAAATTGAAATAAATTTCGAACAAATTAGAGACAAATTTTTTCTTTCAAACAAAATTGGGACGAATTTTTTTTGTCCCAAAATGCCTTGTTGCTAATTTAAATTTTATCTGAAATTTCGTCCGAAATTTTTTTCAAACGATTTTGTGACAGATTTCGAATAGGCATTTATATGCTAGATTTCTAACCATTATGATGTATTTTAGACGAATTTCAGACAGATTAGCCAACATAAAAACAACGTATTTCAGACAAATTTCAAACATAAAAATATTAATTTTAGACAAATTTCAAACAAAAAAATACTTTATTTCCAACAAATTTCTAACGAATTTAGTCAAATATAACAAATTTTTTTCGAACAAATTTTAGACAAATCAAATATTTCTTTACAATTAAATTTTAGACAAATTTAATTTAAAAGAATTTACGTATTTGAAACAAATTTCATACAAAACAAAAAAATTATTTTCGCACAAATTTTCTACAAATTTAATATAATATTTCAAATAATTTTCATACAAAATAATTTGCTATTTAATAGATAAATATTTTAGAAAATAAATTGTATTCGATCTGCTTTCTATATTAAGACCATCATAATCATTTTTTTTTCATATTACATTATCCAAATTGAAGGGGAGCCTCGGAGCAGCGGATGAGTTGTCTCCACGTGACCTCAAGGTCACGGGTTCAAGCCGTGGAAACAGCCACTGATATAATTATCAGGTTAGGCTGCGTACATTACAACCTTGGTTGCGGCCCTTTCCCGGACCCTGCGTTAAACGCGGGACGCTTGCGCACCGGGTTGCCCTCTACATTATCCAAATTATAAACACATGATAAAATCATGAAAAAGTTAATTACCATAAAAGAGTTAAAAAAATATTTATTATTAAAATACTTTTTGTCCATAAATATAATCAAAGTAAAATAAGAAAAAAATACTTAAACTAAAACAAAGAAAGCCTTTAAAAAGGTCAAATATCATGAATAAAATAAAATGTACTAACTAATTCACCTAAAAATTCCTTAATCTAAATCAGAAAAAACATATACTCTAAATATCAATCACTCATGTTATCATCACTAGAGTCTGTCCCAAACTCATCTTCCGTAGGATCAGACAAGGTTGAAGGAAGTAGGAGATTCAACTTTTTATACAAAGCATGAATTGTCTTTTTAGTAGAACCAATTCTTTTCTGTTGAATTTTTAGTTGACGTCCTTGATCTTTTAACTTGTGCTCTGCATCTTTCAACTTAACCTTTTGCTCTTCATTGATCATTTCTTGCTCCTTTGCTTTTTCTCTCCACATGTGAAGTTCTTGCTCAATATTTAGATTGTCTTTAAATGTCTCTGAACAATTTCTGAAATCCAACTTTAAAAAGAAATCTAAACCAAAAGAATCTAAACCAAAAACAGCTATAATTTAGTACTAAACTACTAATATGTATGTACACATGAGCATTTTAACAAGTTTATAGTCATAATTGCAACACAGACATAATCAAACTAAATCCAACCAACAAACTATAATCACAATAATATCAACGACAATTATAATTCATAGTCAAAAACCAAAGTCAATTATATCAAATAATCACATAATACAACGTTGGGTGTTTTAGCATCAAAATTCCAATCATAAATACCTTTTTACTCCTTTAAGAATGCATGATTATGCCGTAGTCTTCACTAAAATATGTGTGCGTGTAGCTTGTTACTGACTCCCGCTTTCTTAAAAGAAGCCATACAAAGGATACAATCAAAAAGTTAACAAACTTAAACAATTCACGAAGGGTTCACAACTCTTAAAAAGCCTAGAAGAAACAATTTGAGTAAAATGCAACTAATTGACTTTAATTAGGTTTAAATATTGTTAAAATTAAAGTCATTTTTTTTATATATATAATACTTATATTCCACTACTGCTCACAACTACTCCATTGTAAAAGTGCAAATTCCATATTGAAGCCAAAGAATAATATGAAATAATGCAATCAGGAACTATTATTGCTCACAACTATATTAGATAATTCTTATCAATATTTATTACTTATATACATAGATAAACTAAGAATGATATCATGAATGCAATCAAGAAAAGAAAGTCTCATATTTATAAAAGACTATAGATTCAAAACCGGATGAATAAAGTATAAAATTATTGTACGAACAACTCATGATTTGTGAATTTAATATGATTTAATTTCAAATAAATACCTAAGTGTAATATAATTTTCAAAAAATAATACGCACTTTGAATTACAAACTTAAACGCTTAAACAAGCACTACAATTTTCAACTTACAAACAAAAAATTAACATCCAAAGTCCAAACAGTGTTCTTAACTTCAATGCGACTCCTTTTCTTTTATGTATTCTTTGTGTGGCTTAAAGCTTCACTAGCCACCAACATTTTAGGAAATGAGACCGATGTTATAGCATTGCTTCGGTTTAAAGAATCAATATCCAACGATCCATATGGAGTTTTAAAATAATGGAATACTTTAAGCCACTTCTGCAACTGGCATGGAATCACATGTAGCACAGAAGTAACGAGAAATTTAGGTATATTTATTCTTTAAATACAACTCTTGAATATAATTAGGTTTATCATGCCATGCTAGAGCAGTTGTAGTTTTCAATCTCTCTTCTGCTGGTCCATGTTTTCTAGTTGTTGTAAATTTGAGATACTCTTCTAACTCAGACATTCACCCAACTGCACTTGCACTGCTTTATTTTTTCTTATTCCTCTGCTATGCTTCCATGGGCTCATAAAATTCTCTTAATTTAAATTTCAGATCATTCAGAAGTGTAAGTACAAATTGCATGATTCTTTTTCTCTGTTATTATTAAGACATGAAGTGTGTTTGGGAGTTATGAGGAAAGTTGAAGTAAGGTTAAGGGTAAAATGAATTATATTAGGGATTAACATGGCACTTGTTTGGGAGTTTAAAATAGACTGATGCTGGGTTATGAAATCTCCACTTTGAGTGAACTCTAAAAGTAATTAGATGGAAATTGTTGGGGGAAGTATAAGCCTTCTTCCCTCTCTTCTCTTAAATCTTACTTACAAGCATACACACCCTAAGGAATGTCTTGTCTGAAGCAGAAAGGCCATTGATTGAATTTTTAAAAAGAGGACAGAAAGATAAGCAAAAGATATGAGAATAGCCTCCCTCTTTACTAGTGACACCTCATGGGTCTTATGTTATTGAGATTCAGTGATGAGTGATGACACCGGAAAATACAAGCGGTTTTAAGCCATTATTCTTAGATTTCCACTACAGCAAATTTCAGGAAATTTATTAGTGTCCAAGCCATTTAATCTTTATAGTAGCTACAACATATAAATCGAATGCAAAGCATCACATAGGCATTCAATCAAACATGTGGTGTGCAATTCAAAAATTCAGCATAATCAAGCAATTTTCAGCAGCATTCACCAAATAACAGCCATAATCCAACACTTGCAACTTAACAAAGATCTAATAAACTAATCCTAACCTATCTTAACCACTTAAATCCACTAACAACATGCAAATTCTAACTAACTAACTAATTAAAGAAAATAGATTGAAAAGCAGAGCAAAGAGATAACCTGAGGTGATGACTAGGGTTCTTGAAGCAAAGACAGGGAAAAAGAATGCAGTGGTACTATGTTATTGCCAGTGCTGGAGGTGCGGTGACAATGACGCCAAAAAGGAGGAGCTGGGCTGAGCTCCTAGTTGCAACGGACGCACAAAGAGAAGAGGAGGCACGAACAATCTAGCGAAGGGGCGGTGTCTGAGGCCGGCAGTGGCGCGGGTTCTGAGACCGGCGGAGGAGAACACATGCAGGAGGCGGAGCGGTTGTTCGCAAGTGAAGGCTGGTACCCGGGAGTGCGATTGACGATGGTGGAGGTGGTCTGAGGTGCGAGATTGGAGGCTGGAGTGGTGGATGTCTGAGACCAGAGACATGAGGCAGAGCACGAGCGGCAATGCACAGACAGAGGCAGAGCACGCAGAAGGAGAGCGAAGCACGAGCGACAAATTCAGACCAGAGGCAGAGCACGCAGAAGGAGGGAGAAGGAGATGAAGAACTGACCATGAAACGGTGAAATCAAAAGACATTTCTGAAAAAAGGCTTGAGTTATGGGAAGGTAACCTAGCTAAATGTGATACAGAGGGAAGACACTCATAAACTGAAATCCCCTAAAATTAAAAGGCGGTTTTGACAAAGTTTTGATTTTTGGCGGTTTTGATAAAGTTTTGATTTTTAGCGCAAAGTAAATAATAAGTGACATTGAAATAACTATGTACAGCAAATTTTTTAAAATTAAAATTATATCTAATTTTTAATATCAAATTAAAAAAGATAAAATTACAACAAAAATATATTCAATAAGTTATAGAAAATTAATATCTAAAATATAGATATTTTAAAAAAATTATATCTAATATTAATTTTAAAATATTTAAATTAAATTATGTACTTAAATCTTTGTTATATAATAATATGAAAAGATAAATATTTAGTAAAATTAATATTTGAAATTAAATATTAGATATAATTTTTTAAGACAATTTAACAACTGTTTCGATTCACAAGTCTCCAATCCATTTCACAACTCGTACCATCAAAAGAAAAATGAGTAATTCTCCACTATTAAAAATAATCTCACACCATTAAAAATACTACAGATAACTAATTGATGCCTAAAAATCACAAAATCTGCTGGCTCCTAACACTCTTCTAATTTATTTTTAAGATTTTTATATATGTAATTCTTTTAGATACACTTTATCTTAAATTTGTTAAAAAATTAAATTTTGAATTATTATAACGTAAATAATTAAAAGAATAAATTAAAAAATAATATGAAGTAAATAAAAAATCAAAATTAAATATAAGATGGTATATAAAAATTTGTATGAGAAATTTAATATTAAATATAATAAAAATAAAAGAATAAAAAAAAGAAGATTGAGTATATAAAAAAAATAATTTTTTAAAATATTAAAAAATTTATTTTAAAAATAAACCAACTAAATTTCATGATAGCCCCACCAAAAGTACCCATTTCGTTGGCGCTAGACACAAAATGGCTTTCTCCACCAGAAGTTTCAATTTGTGTGCACCCTCTTGAGATGACGACTAAATCCATTTCGCGGGTGCTTTGCGAACAATGGCCCTGCGTATTTTTTAAAGCTTTCTCTGCATGCGTATTATGAGAATTAATATATTTTATTTACTTATTTATATAAAAAAGCCTGCATAAATAAGCACTAGCGTACCTATTAATCCAATTTTTAAAAATATGTATAATAATAAATAAAATGTTAATTGGTATGATCATTATTTCATATTTTGATCAAGATGTTTTGGAATTGAAAGGTGCAAACAAAAACGGTACCTTTTTATAAGTTATATATAATTAAGGTTATTTTAGGAAAAAGGAACTTTTTATTTCATATTTTGATCAAGAAGTTTTAGACTTGAAAGGTGCAAACAAAAACGGTACCTTTTTATAAGTTATATATAATTAAGGTTATTTTAGGAAAAAAAACTTTATTTTAGAATAGTAAAAATATTTGAGACAAATCATAGACTAATTTAAAATATAAATAATATTTTTATACTAAATTTTAAAAGTTTTTAATAAATATTTGAAATCTGTTTGAAAATTGATGAACTTTTAAACGGAATTTACAAATGATGCTATTTTTGTCCTAAATTTGTGAGAAAAAATTTTGTCTACTTCGAAGGGTTAGTTATAGTAAAAGTATTTAAGACTAATTATAGACAAATTTGAGATAGAATTAACATTTTTCAAAATGCGTCCCAAATCCGTCTGAAGTTATTGCGCATATTCAGATGGAATACGGATGAATTATAGTTTTTGTCCAAGATATGTTGCTAATCTGTATGAAAATTTTGGCGCCATCTAAAAAAATTTGGCGCCAAAATTTGGGACAAAATTTAGACAAATTTATGACAGAATATATCATTTCAATATCTCCACTAAAAATTGTTCAACATTTGTCTCAAATTTGTCCAAAATGAAAAAGTCATTCAGACGGAATAAATTTCGTTTGAAATTTTCGTCCGAAAAAACCCTATTTCTAGTAATTAGACATATTATATTCAATTTATTTGATTATTTAATTAAAATTAATTATATTAAAAGATTATATTAATATTATGGTAGACTAATTATATTATTATTCATTAATTATATTAAGAGATTAAGATTATGATAGATTATTATTATTTTATTATTTTTTATTTTTTGATATTAATTTAGATGTTTAGCTTCTTTTTATTATCATTTTTTATTCTCTTATTTTGTGTGTTTATTCCCATAAATCTTGTTAAATTAAATAAAGTATTGTATATCTTTTTTTTATTTTTCTTTTATATACACATAAAATTTATTAAATTATTTCTCTTCCATCTAATAATTTTATTTGTCTTATATTTATATTTCTTTCCTTCAATATTTTATTGGTTCTTATTTTTCTAAATTTTATTTTAATTTATGTATTTGTTCTTACTATACCCAATTTTTTTATTTATGTGTAATATATATTCTTATATATGTTATAGAAATATGATTTGATTCCATTAACTTACCAAATTTTTTGAAAAATCTAAAGCTAAAGTACAAAAATATATTTATAGATATTTTACTTTAATTTTTTAACTAAAAAATATAATTTTTTTGTCATATTAGTTGGAATTCAAAGTTAAATATGAATATTAATTTTTGAAATAGAATAAATATATTTTAAATTTTTTGCATCTAAAAATAATATTCTATCAATGTTAAAATTATTTAAATGGATAAGTAATAGTGAATATAGAATTATTTAGGATGGATAGAATTAAGTACATCTTTTTATTGAAAATACAAATTTAAAAATATTATATTCAATTCTCAATAGTCAATCTCTCATTGACCATTATATTTTCAAAAGATTTTTGAAAAAATGAAATAGTTTTAGGTGTATAATTTTTGTAAAAATTTAATTAATTTAAGATATTTATTATCATTGATTAAAAAAGTAAATTGAAATGACAATTTAATATTTCTATACTCTTAAAATATTATTTATTTATTTTTCATGCATTCTTTATCATCCAATGATCACATTAATATAATTCAATTTAATAAAATTATTTATTATCATTTGATTGAATAAAATTTTTATTTTAACTGAAAATTTTAGGATTTCTCAACCTTAAGATCATCCAAGTTAAATAATTAAAAAATATAACTAAGAGCGCGGAAACGTCTCTTCATTCGAGAGTATGATTGAGATCAAAGAGCTTGGCTCTTGTGGTTCTTTGATCTTCGTCAACCAAAACCGTCTGTATTTTTATAGGGTTGAATAACAATTTTACTGTGAGAAAAGAGCTATGAAGGCGAGTTTGATGTGTTGGAGACCAAAATTCTAAAGTCATTATTTATATTTGAGTATAACACTCATTAAACCCTAAAACTCAAATAAAATAGTATCTATGATTTTAATCTCATTTATCCAAATCAAAAGTAATAATAACTTATTTAATTTAACATTTATGACAATAAATGAGATCACCGTTATATAAGTCATTTAATGTGAAATTACTTAATTTACGATTATAATTAATATATGTATTATCCATAAATATATTAAGAAATAATAATTTCCTAACAATCTTCTACTTGGGTTATAAATATATATTTTCCTGAGATAACCTCTTATAAATTTTACGCGCAAATCTAAATGTTATTTTTCTTATTACTTTAATAATTTGGTCTATCTCATATATTAGTTATGAAATTACCGAAACTTTTATCACATTAGTGTCACAACAAAACTACGATGATCCCATACTAAAATACTCAACCACATAATAAAATTTGGATGAGAAAATTCAGAAATTACATGCAAAAATGATCTCATGCATGTCTATTTTGAACTTGAATAAAAATTCTATTTCATTCGGTGACAAACTCAGATGAAACTGCAACCGCAATATCCGGGCATAGCGAAGGTGACTAAGTGATGAGTCTGTAGAAGAAGAAGAGAAGAACTTAACAGACTCACAATGAGAGAGAGAAAGAGAGAGAGAGAGAGAGAGAGAGAGAGAGAGGGAAATTTACCTAGAGAAAAGAAACTCGGCAGGAGAATGGTTGCGACGGGCTCAACAACGACGGTAACGAGATGGGCAGCGATGATGACATAAGCTGTGAACAGTGACGGACCCAGAAAAATTTAGTAATGGGACAAAAATATAATAAAATTTAGGTATAGATATTTTTTTGCTTTCCAAGATATTCAACAAGTTAAGGACTAATCCGTCATGAATTTGAATTCCATTTAAGAATCTACAATTGGCCGGCAATGAGTTGCTATACATACGAGACAGAATTCGAACCCTCAATACTTATTTAAGCGGACGACTAAGTTGATCACTTGATCAATCTAAATTGGTTTAAATATATTCAAAATTTAAAATTAGAACTATCTAATACATATTGATAAGAACTAGAAATATACACACAATTATTATTATAATATTTAAAATAATAAAAATATAATTTCATACATATAGTATAACATTTAAAATAACAAAAAAATATTTATAAGGACTTTTTTTAAACATGACTAAATATTATTTTTTTATACATATTTTTAAACAATTATTTTACTTTTTATTATCTCATATTTAATTGTCAAATCTACTTATTATTATTTTTATAGTATAAATAAATTTTTTAACCAAAATAATTACAGTATATTAATACATAGATAATATTTTTTTATCTTAAACAATTTTTAAAAAATCACTAATAATTTAAGTTGTATTTAATTAGAAAACTAAGTTTTAATTTAATTATTAATTAATTAACTAATATAATATAATTAATTATCACTAATTTTTGAGTGTATTTATTTATTTTTTATACTAAATCAAATTTAACAATATAATTATTATTATGTATTAAGTTTAACAAAATATTTTTTAACATAAAATACAAAAGAACTATTTATATTTTATTTTGAGACAAATATAATATAATAAGTGGTATATATGTATATAAGTATTACTTTTTTTAAAAAAAATTTATGGGGGCAAATGTTGTGAATAGGTAAGCGGCGATGGACTCAGCAATAACATGGCAGGAGCTATGCGGTTTTTTTGTGAAGAAGAAGATTTTAGGTGATGATGATTGAGTTTATCTTGCATGGCTATAAAGTATAGACCGAAGCTATGAATCATGTGTGATGTGAGGCAAATTCTAATTCCTAAAAAGTGTTTATATGTATATATTTGGAGCGGGTACACTCTAAACCCGTCCAGACCCTGTCTTGAGCAAAATCTGCCCCGAGTCGGGTCAAGTTATTACCCTTTTCATCCGGATATGGACGGGTCGGGTACCTGCGTATTCGAAAACTCCTGCCAAGTCTAACAACGTATTGATACTCTATTTATTAAGGGTTTATCACTAGCCAATGAATTGCTATATACACAAGGCGAGATTCTAACTCCTAATAGTTGTTTAAGCGGACGAGTAAGATGATCACTTAACAAACTCAAATTGATTAAAACAAATACTAATTATTTTTAATATTTTAATATTAAAAATTTTGAGAATTTAATTTTAATTATAACTTTATAAAATATTTATAATATATATTATTTAATTTTTTAATAAAATTTTTAATATAATTTTATGTATTATCCCGTATAAGGTACGGAAACATACACTAATTAACCTTAATAATAAGTAATAACTTAACTCGCACACATGCAGCTAAGAAAGGAGAACAAATGTGGACCAATTCCAGCAGCAGTGAAAGTCGGGGAAGAAGAGAAGATAACAAAAGAAGCATTGATTATAACGATGCGAAGATCTCTCACTTTCTTTTCTTCTATTCAAGCACACGATGGCCACTGGCCTGCTGAATCTGCTGGCCCTTTATTTTTCCTTCAACCTTTGGTGAGCTTTGTTACTTACTAGTTGTTGATTATTATTTAATAGAAAGTTAAAAATTGTTACTACTCTCTTAGTATTCCCTTACTTAATTAGACAGTTTGTTGAGGTCTGTGATCATTAGTTTTGTTGAGTTGTACAAAATTAATTAGAGTAATATAGCCATATATATAGCCATATTATTACTCACTTTCATCTCAATTTTTTTAGTTGTATGTTCTTCTCCACACGCACATCAAATTATCACATGGTGTGATGAGTATGAATGGAGAAACA
>NC_029776.3:86151631-86185295 GCF_000817695.3 Arachis duranensis
GTTCTCTGATTTATATATTGTCGATTGCGAATAATGAAGAATCCAATGTCAATGTTGATGCAGTGTTCATGAACCTTCTTTTTGTTCAATTTTTTCGATCTTTACATTTTTTTTTCTTTTTTTTTCTTTGACCTTTTCTCATCTGTCTTCTTTCTTCTTTTCTCATGAACTCATACCACAGAATTTGATGATAGCTCTATTATTTCACTGATTTTCTAATAGTGTGGAATAACGAGTTTCTGATCAACAAGATTGAGAGAGAAATGTTGCGATTTCTACTCTCAAATTCGAAGTTTCTCAAATCTGAAGCCTATGGAAGCAAATTCAAGTGCTAGATTTGGAGGAGCCACTCCTACCATGGACATACATCAATTTGCTGCATTCTTCAATCAAGTAGCGCAGATTCAGAGTCACATTAACAAGCAAACTAATACGAATCAAGATCTGGCAAGCCCTTACTATATTCTTTCGTCTGAAAATCTAGGTATACCTATTGGTGCACGAAATTGTGATCTCTAATAATGACATTCAACTTGGTATGCACATCTACTAACTCAACACTTTCTTCACAACTCCGCACAACTAACCAGCAAGTGCACTGGGTTGTCCAAGTAATAAACCTTACGTGAGTAAGGGTCGATCCCACGGAGATTGTTGGTATGAAGCAAGTTATGGTCATCTTGTAAATCTCAGTTAGGCGAATAATAAATGGTTATGGAGTTTTCGAATAATAATAATAAATAAACAGAAAATAAAAATACTTATGTAAATCATTGGTGTGAATTTCAGATAAGTATATGGAGATGCTTTGTCCCTGTTGGATCCCTACTTTCCTACTGCCTTCCTTCAATCCTTCTTACTTCTGAGATTGATGCTTGCTTCTGGCGTTGAACGCCAGCTTCATGCTTGTTTTGGGCGTTCAACGCCCATTTGCAGCATGTTTCTGGCGTTGAACGCCAATTCCATGCTTGTTTCTGGCGTTCAGCGCCAGCTTTTCTCAGGGTGTATTCCTGGCATTTAAACGCCAGGATGCTGCTTGTTTCTGGTGTTCAACGCCAGATCCATGCTCTGTTCTGGCGTTGAACACCAGCCAGATGCTCCTTACTGGCGTTTAAACGCCAGTAAGCCCCTCCTCCAGGGTGTGCTTTTTCTTCTGCTGTTTTTGATTCTGTTTTTAATTTTAGTATTTATTTTGTGACTCCACATGATCATGAACCTAATAAAACATAAAAGAACAATAAAATAAAAATAAAATTAGATAAATAAAAATTGGGTTGCCTCCCAATAAGTGCTTTTTTAATGTCAATAGCTTGACAGTGGGCTCTCATGGAGCCTCACAGGTGATCAGGTCAATGTTGTAGACTCCCAACACCAAACTTAGAGTTTGGATGTGGGGATTCAACACCAAACTTAGAATTTGGCTGTGGCCTCCCAACACCAAACTCAGAGTTTGATTGTGGGGGCTTTGTTTGACTCTGCACTGAGAGAAGTTTTTCGTGCTTCCTCTCCATTGTTAAAAAAGAACACCCTTGGGTCTTAAACACAAGGTAGTCCCTATTCAATTGAAGGACTAATTCTCCTCTGTTAACATCTATCACAGCTCCTATTGTGGCTAGGAAAGGTCTTCCAAGGATGATGCATTCATCCTCCTCCTTCCTAGTGTCTAAGATTATGAAATCAGCAGGGATATAAAGGCCTTCAACCTTCACTTAACACGTCCTCTACCAATCCATAAGCTTGTCTTACTGACTTGTCTGCCATTTGCAATGAGAATATGGCAGGCTGTACCTCAATGATCCCCAGTTACAGAAAGTGGCATAAGATTTATGCCTGACCCTAGGTCACACAGAGCCTTCTCAAAGGTCATGGTGCCTATGGTACAGGGTATTAAGAATTTTTCAGGATCTTGTCTCTTTTGAGGTAAAGTTTGCTGAATCCAAGTATCTAGTTCATTAATGAGCAACGGAGGCTCACCTTCCCGAGTCTCATTACCAAACAATTTGGCATTCAGCTTCATGATGGCTCCTAGATATTGAGCAACTTGCTCTCCAGTTACATCTTCATTCTCTTCAGAGGAAGAATAGTTTTCAGAGCTCATGAATGGCAAAAGGATGTTTAATAAAATCTCTATGGTCTCTATATGAGCCTCAGATTCCTTTAGGTCCTCAATAAGGAACTCCTTCTTGCTTGAGAGACGTCCCATGAGGTCTTCCTCATTGGGATTTACGTCCTCTCCTTCCTCTCTAGGTTCGGCCATGTTGATTATGTCAATGGCCTTGCACTCTCTTTTTGGGTTCTCTTCAGTGTTGCTTGGGAGAGTATTAAGAGGACTTTCAGTGATTTTCTTACTCAGCTGGCCCACTTGTGCCTCCAGATTTCTAATGGAGGACCTTGTTTCACTCATGAAACTTAAAGTGGCCTTAGACAGATCAGAGATTAAGTTTGCTAAGTTAGAGGTGCTCTGCTCAGAATTCTCTGTCTGTTGCTGAGAAGATGATAGATAAGACTTGCTATTGCTGAGCCTATTTCTTCCACCATTATTAAAGCCTTGTTGAGACTTTTGTTGATCCTTCCATGAGAAATTTGGATGATTTCTCCATGATGAATTATAGGTATTTCTATAAGGTTCACCCATATAATTTACCTCTGCTATTGCATGGTTCTCAAGATCATAAGCTTCTTCTTCAGAAGATGCCTCTTTAGTACTGTTGGATGCATTTTGCCATCCATTCAGACTTTGAGAAATCATGTTGACTTGCTGAGTCAACATTTTGTTCTAAGCCAATATGGCATTCAGAGCATCAATTTCAAGAACTCCCTTTTTTTGAGGCGTCCCATTGTTCACGGAATTTCTCTCAGAAGTGTACATGAACTGGTTATTTGCAACCATGTCAATAAGTTCTTGAGCTTCTGCAGGTGTTTTCTTTAGGTGAATGGATCCACCTGCAGAATGGTCCAATGACATCTTGGAGAACTCAGATAGACCATAATAGAATATATCCAGAATGGTCGACTCTGAAAGCATGTCAGAAGGACACCTTTTGGTCATCTGCTTGTATATTTCCCAAGTTTCATAGAGGGATTCACCATCTTTTTGTTTGAGAATCTGAACATCCACTCTAAGCTTGCTCAACTTTTGAGGAGGAAAGAACTTAGCCAAGAAGGCCACGACCAGCTTATCCCAGGAGTCCAGGCTATCTTTAGGTTGTGAATCTAACCATATTCTAGCTCTGTCTCTTATAGCAAAGGGGAAAAGCATGAGCCTGTAGACTTCAGGATCTACTCAATTAGTCTTAACAGTCTCACAGATCTACAAGAACTCAGTTAAAAACTGGTAGGGATCTTCTGATGGAAGTCCATAGAACTTGTAGTTCTGTTGCAGTAGAACAACTAGTTGAGGTTTCAGCTCAAAATTGTTTGCTCCAATGGCAGGAATTGAGATGCTTCTTCCATCAAATTCGGAAGTTGGTGTAGTATAATCACCAAGCATCCTCCTTACATTCTTATTTTTGGCTGCCATCTCCTTTTCCTTTTCAAAAATTTCTATAAGGTTATCTCTGGACTGTTGTAATTTAGCTTCTCTTAGTTTTCTCTTTAGAGTTCTTTCAAGTTCAGGATCTGCCTCAACAAGAATATTCTTGTCCTTGCTCCTGCTCTTATGAAAAAAAAGGGAACAGAAAATAATAATAGGCATCCTCTTTACCACAGTAGAGAGATTCCTTTATGTTAGTAGAAAAAGAAAGGAATAGAAGAAGGAAAAGATAAGAATCCAAACACAAGGGTGAAAATAGGTTCTGATTCTTGAGATGAAGAGAAGTGTTAGTAAATAAATAAATAAATAGAAGAAGATGAGAAGGAGAGAATTCGAAAATTAATTTTGAAAAAGGGTTAGTGATTTTTGAAAATTTAAAAGAAGAAAAATTAAAATTAAATTTTAAAACTTAAAACAATTAGTTAATTAAAAGAATTTTGAAAAAGAGGGAGGTAATTTTCGAAAATTAGAGAGAGGAAAGTAGTTAGGTGGTTTTGAAAAATATAAGATATAGTTAATACAAACAAAAAATCAACTAGCTAGTTGAAGAAGATTTGAAAATCAATTTTGAAAAGATAAGAAGTTGGAAAATACATTTTAAAATCAAATTTTTGAAAAAGATTTGATTTTTAAAATTAAAATTGATTACTTGACTAACAAGAAACTAAAAGATATGATTCTAGAATTTAAAGATTGAACCTTTCTTAATAAGAAAGTAACAAACTTCAACTTTTAATCAATCACATTAATTGTTAGTAAAGTTTTTGAAAATCATGAATTAAAGATAAGAAAAAGATTTTAGAATTCAAATTAAAAATTTTCGAAAAGTAGTAAAAAAAAATGAAAAAGATTTGATTTTTTTGAAAAAGTTTTGAAAAGATAAGATTTTTTTAAAATTGAAAATTTGACTTGACTTATAAGAAATAGCTAAGTTTTTAAAAATTTTTGACTAAGTCAACTCAAATTTTCGAAATTTTGAGAGAAAAAAAGGAAAAGATATATTTTTTGATTTTTAAATTTTTAATGATGAGAGGGAGAAACATAAAAATGACCCAAAACATGAAAATTTTTGGATCAAAACCAATGATGCATGCAAGAACACTATGAATGTCAAGATAAACACCAAGAACACTTTGAAGATCAAGATGAACATCAAGATTTATTTTTGAAAAATTTTCAAGAAAAGAAAACATGCAAGACATCTAACTTAGAAATCTTTAATGCTTAGACACTATGAATGCAAAAATGCATATGAAAAACAACAAAAGACACAAAATAAGAAAACATCAAGATCAAACAAGAAGACTTACCAAGAACAACTTGAAGATCATGAAGAACACCATGCATGAATTTTCGAAAAATGCATATTTTTTTTTTATTTTTTTAAAACATGCAATTGACACCAACTTAAAATTTGACTAAAGACTCAAACAAGAAACACAAAAATATTTTTTGATTTTATGATTTTATAATTTTTGTATATATTTTTCGAAATTTTATAGGAAAAAGAAAATAAGAAATTCAAAATTTTTAATAAGAATTCCAGGAATCTTTCAATGTTAGCCTAAAACTCCAATCCAAGGGTTGGACATGGCTTAATAGCCAGCCAGTTTTAGGATATAAATCAGGCATGCAACAGCTGATACTTCATCCAACTCCATATACATGCCTTTTATGTTGACAAGTGGAAGCCTCAATCCAAAAGAATTTGGACATGGCTTTACAGCCAGCCAAGCTTCAACATGTTACCATGAAACTCTAGAATTCATTCTTAAAAATTTTGAATAATTTTCGAAAACAAAAGGAAATTTTTTTTTCGAAAATAGAACAAAAAGAAATTTACCTAATTTGAGCAACAAGATGAACCGTTAGTTGTCTAAACTCGAACAATCCCCGGCAACGGCGCCAAAAACTTGGTGCACGAAATTGTGATATCTAATAATGGCATTCAACTTGGTATGCGCATCTACTAACTCAGCACTTTCTTCACAACTCCGCACAACTAACCAGCAAGTGCACTGGGTCATCCAAGTAATAAACCTTACGTGAGTAAGGGTCGATCCCATGGAGATTGTTGGTATGAAGCAAGCTATGATCATCTTGTAAATCTCAGTTAGGCGGATAATAAATGGTTATGGAGTTTTCGAATAATAATAATAAATAAACAGAAAATAAAGATAGAAATACTTATGTAAATCATTGGTGTGAATATCAGATAAGTATATGGAGATGCTTTGTCCCTGTTGGATCTCTGCTTTCCTACTGCCTTCCTTCAATCTTTTTTACTCCTTTCCATGGCAAGCTGTATGTAGGGCATCACCGTTGTCAATGGCTACTTTCCATCCTCTCAGTGAAAAAGGTCCAAATGCTCTTGTCACAGCACGGCTAATCATCTGTCGGTTCTCGATCATGTCGGAATAGAATCCATTGATTATTTTGCGTTTGTCATCACGCCCAATAATCGCGAGTTTGAAGCTTGTCACAGTCATTCAATCCCTGAATCCTACTCGGAATACCACAGACAAGGTTTAGACTTTCCGGATTCTCATGAATGCCGCCATCAATTCTAGCTTATACCACGAAGATTCTGATTAAGGAATCCAAGAGATATGCGCCTGGTCTAAGGTAGAACGGAAGTGGTTGTTAGTCACGCATTCATAGGTGAGAATGATGATGAGTGTCATGGATCATCACATTCATCATGGTGAAGTGCAACGAATATCTTAAAACAGGAATAAACTGAATTGAATAGAAAATAGTAGTAATTGCATTAAAACTCGAGGTACAGCAGAGCTCCACACCCTTAATCTATGGTGTGTAGAAACTCCACCGTTGAAAATACATAAGTGATGGTCCAGGCATAGCCGAATGACCAACCTCCACAAAATACATATGAATTCGAAAATAGGGAAAAAGGACCAGATATGTGGTCAAAAGATGACTAATACAATAGTAAAATGTCTTATTTATACTAGACTAGCTACTAGGGTTTACAGAAGTAAGTAATTGATGCAGAAATCTACTTCCGGGGCCCACTTAGTGTGTGCTTGGGTTGAGCTTGAGCTTTACACGTGCAAAGGCTTCTTTTGGAGTTAAACGCCAAGTTGTAACGTGTTTTTGGCGTTCAACTCTGGTTCGTGACGTGTTTCTGGCGTTTGACTCCAGAATGCAACATGGAACTGGCGTTGAGCGCCAGTTTGCTTCATCTAATCTCGAATAAAGTATGAACTATTATATATTGCTGGAAAGCTCTGGATGTCTACTTTTCAACGCCGCTTCTGTAGCTCCAGAAAATCTATTTCGAGTGTAGGGAGGTCAGAATCCAACAGCATCAGCAGTCCTTTGTCAGTCTTCTTATCAGAGTTTTGCTCAGGTCTCTCAATTTCAGTCAGAAAATACCTGAAATCACAGAAAAATACACAAACTCATAGTAAAGTACAGAAATATGAATTTTACATAAAAACTAAGAAAAACATCCCTAAAAGTAGCTAGATCCTACTAAAAATTACCTAAAAATAATGCCAAAAAGCGTATAAATTATCCGCTCATCACCTATCACCAATGTTACCGTTATTGGTGCGAACTACAGCACATGGAGCAAGGCCATGGTCATTGCTCTCACTTCAAAAAACAAATTAGAATTTGTTTATGGCACCATATTGAGACCAGAGAAAACTGATCCGATTTTCAAGGCATGGCAGCAATAATGTAACACATATGTTGTAGTTTGGATAAATCTTTCCCTCAATCCAAACATCTATGAATGCACCAAGGATATTGGGGCAGACTGTCATATTGTACGTGACAAATTACAGGAACATTTGATTCATCTTTTGTCCATCTCTACTGACAACCAAACTACTGACATTCGCACCAAACTACTTAGTTCCTGGTTCCTGTGCTGCAACTTACTCTAAGCTTGGAGCCTTGGACTATTACACCTCTTCTCTTTCAATACTCCAACCTTACGAAAGGATGTTACTTAATTATACTGGTTGTTAATTATTATTTAATAGAAAATTAGAAATTGTTAGTATTTCCTTGCTTAGTTAGGCAATTTGTTAAGATCTATTATCATTAACTTTGCTGAACTGTACAAAATTAGTTAGAGCAATATAATTATATATATAGTTATCATTAATATTGTAAATAATGTGATTCTTCATTAATGCAAGTTTGTTATTCACTTTCATCTCCATTTCTATGATTATGTGTTTTTTTTCACACACACATCAAATTATCACAAGCTTTAGTATTTTAAAACCACAATTTCAGCCTTATGCTTATACCACCTAGCTAGCAGCTAGCTAGGTTATATTAAAGTTTTCATATGTAAATTGTTTTTTATATTTATTAATAATGATGTCATTTTGATAAGTTGGCAACTTGGTATTACATTTGATCATATTTGGTAATCTTATTTATTTTTGAGATGATGTCATATAAATATAAATATAAATATATATGCATGGATGTTAATGAGCATTTTTTAGCTTTACTTATTGATTCAATTGACCATGATTATCTGCAGGTAATGGCATTATATATTACAAGATCCCTTGATGTTGTTTTAGGAGCAGAACACAAGAAAGAAATTATTCGTTATTTGTATAATCGCCAGGTAGCTACTATACACTTTTTCACCATTCCATGCATGGGATCTTTATATTAAAGATATAATATAAAATTTATGTAATTTTTTTAATATCACAATAAAGACTCAAATTATTTTCATATGAAAATATTTTTTTATTTATTACATTGTTGAATTTAATTTTGATATGTTATAAAAGTATTATTTTTATTTAAAAATATTGTTATTCTCTTTAAATTGTTACTTTTTTTACAAGTTAGGTTCGTTTTTACAGTGTAACTAAATAAATATCTTTGTAAAAAATTAAAATATATATATTTTGTAAGAAACATGTCCATTTAATTTAAATTGGCAATAAGTGAAAAGATGAATAACCAATAAAATTATTGGTTGGCATTTTCCCATGATAATTAATGGGACAGAGCAAAGATGGCGGTTGGGGTTTCCATATAGAGGGACACAGCACAATGTTTGGATCAGCATTGAGTTACATTGCATTAAGAATACTTGGAGAAGGACTTGAAGATGGTGAAGACATGGCAATGGCTAGAGCCAGAAAATGGATCCTTGACCATGGTGGTTTGGTGGCTATTCCTTCATGGGGAAAATTCTGGGTTTCGGTAAACTTATCAACTATTATTTTTCTATTACAAGTAATGTTCAATTTAGTCCTTAATAATGTATATGTGCTTCATTTTACTTGTTGAATAAGTAAATTATTTTTTTCTATCTAAAATGAATATGAATCATGTTTAATTTGATTTATTGGTGAAGGTACTTGGAGTTTATGAGTGGTCAGGGTGCAATCCACTTCCACCAGAGTTCTGGCTTGTTCCCAATTTCATCTCTGTTCACCCAGGTATATATATCTCAAGATTCATATTTTGTTATTCTCTTTTCTTTTTTATTTTTGGTACTACCATTTAATTTCTCTAAGTGGTTTTAACAAATATTGTGCCAGGGAATATGTTATGCTACTGTCGCTTGGTTTATATGCCAATGTCATATTTATATGGAAAGAAGTTTGTGGGTCCTGTCACCAATTTAATCACATCTTTGAGAGAAGAAATGTACAATAAACCTTATGATCAAATCAACTGGAATAAAGCTCGAAATTGTGTTGCTAAGGTTCATTGAATATTTATTTAATTTCTAATAATGATTAATACTCATTTAAATATTGTGCTTTGTGTCATGCATGCAATTAGGTACTATTTATTTTGAGAGAGTATTGAGACTAAAACTAAGGAATTGGATTCAATATTGTGTTCCATAATTAAATATTGGAACTAAAATTTCAGTTTTAGAATATAAAATTTAGTTCTTTTAGTATTTTTCAAAAAGAGAACATAAAAAACTAAAATTTTAATAATATATTTTTTTAAAATATTTATATTTAGTTTTTTAAATTTTAAATTTATTTCTCAATCTTTATATTTATTTTAAACTAAACATACTACTGATCAATCTAATATATTTTATACCAGAAATTTAATTTAATTTCTATCTTTTAATTTTCTTTCGGTCTCATCTCTCAGCGTCAATTTATATTTCAAGCGCAGTCTTATATATATATATGCCTAATTAGTGTCAATAATGACATACATACATGATGCAAATATATAGGAGGATTTGTATCATCCACATCCTTTAATCCAAGATATGTTATGGGGATTTCTTCATCACGTGGGAGAGCCTTTGCTGAATTCTTGGCCCTTTTCTAAGCTTAGACAGAAGGCATTAGAAATTGCAATTAGTCATGTTAGATATGAGGATGAGAATAGTAGATACCTTTGCATTGGAAGTGTAGAGAAGGTAAATAAAATAATCTTATATTTTATTCATTTACAATGCAATAATCTTATATGAATAATTGAAGGAAATGAAAATCATGACATAATGCAGGTTTTGTGTTTGATTGCGCGTTGGGTTGAAGATCCTAATTCGGAGGCATACAAATTCCATTTAGCCCGAATTCCTGATTATTTTTGGCTCGCCGAAGATGGCTTGAAAATTCAAGTAATTATTGCTTTTTAAAAATAATTTTGTTTAATTATACTCAACTCTGTATTTTTCAATGATAATGTAGTTAATTAATATTAAAGAATCAATTTAAATTGATTTTCCAATATTGGTATAATAACTAACTATGATTCACTGTTTTCTTACGCCATTAATTATTATAATTATTTCTTTTTCGTAATTTTAAGGTAATTATTGTAAAATTTATAAAATATTAAATTAAATTGAATTATACAACAAGCTGTAAAATATAAAAAAGTTTTACACTAAATGAAATTTAAAAAAAAATTAGTAATTAATAATTGTTCTTCAAAATGATGTAGAGTTTTGGTAGTCAAATGTGGGATGCAGCATTTGCAATCCAAGCAATACTTGCTTGTAATCTAAGTGAAGAGTACGGTCCTACACTTAGAAAAGCTCACGATTTTGTAAAGGCTTCACAGGTACGACCAATTAATACCTATTAATTAATTAATTAATTAATTAATTAATGTTTCTTCATTATACATATCTATACTATTAAAAGAGACTTTAATTTGAAATTGAAGGTTAGTGAAAACCCTTGTGGTGACTTCATGGGAATGTATAGACACATCTCAAAAGGTTCATGGACATTCTCAATGCATGACCAAGGTTGGCAAGTCTCTGATTGCACAGCTGAAGGATTACAGGTTCATACAAATTCTGTCGAAATTAATCTTTTAATTTATATTAGATATATAATCAATTATATATCATGACCTAATAATTTAATTTTTTTTAGAATAAATAATTTTATAATATAATATTAAACAATGACATAAATCTACACTAATTGATCACTTATTTTTATTTGTAAATTTTAAAGAGAGATGGGAGTGTTTTTATCATTTGTTTACGGGTCAGAGAAGAAAATAGGAGTTGGCTTGTTGTAATTGGGTGATATGGGCGTGTAATGTTTGTAATTGTTCTTGGGCATGAATGGTTTTATTTTGAGTATATACTCATTTTGGTCCTTAAAGAATTTCAGACTGGACACTTTACTTTCCAACTAAAATTAATTACTCGATTGGTCTCTAACAATTAATTCCATCAGTCACTTAGGTCCTTTACTCCGTTAACTCTAACGGAGGACAAAATAGTCCTTGACAACTCTAACAGGGGATAAAATGGTCCCTAACAACTCTAACAAGGGACAAATGATCCCTGACCCCTTTATTCGAAAACGACACTATTCTTCCCCAATTTTTTTCATATCTCGCATAACCCTAACATTCATACTCTCCTTCTTCACCTTCACAGTCTTCTTTTCCATCTTTTCCTTCCTCCTCTTTAACTCCAAAATTAAGCCATGGTGTAATTGTCACACGTGTCGCTCCTACCTCAACATGTCATGGACCACACACTTCCTAAATCTTTGTGACTCGTACATCCACCCCCTCTACACTTCACCCACCAAAAACATCCACTTCCACGTCTTCGATAACATCACCTCCAACCCCGACATGTCTACGACATCCTCAAGACCAAGTTCCACAACTACTCCAAGGGTACACCTTTCTCCACTCTCCGACAAGCAATATAGATTGTTGGACATTAGGACATCACGAGAAGATTCTCCTTCGACATCATATGCAAATTTTCATTTGAAATAGACACCGAATACTTCATTCCTTCTTTTCCAGAGTCCAAGTTGGCAGACATCTTTGACCTCACATCCAAGCTATCAGTACAACGAGCAATGTCGCCGTTGCCGCTTATATGAAAACTGAAGCGATTACTGAACATTGGTTCAGAGAAGAAGTTGAAGGAAGCGATCGGAGTGATGGACAATGTGGTCATGGTGATGATAGGGCAGAGGAGGAGGAAGATGGCAACGACGACGACGGATCTTAACAAATCAGACTTGCTGTCAAGATTCATGGGATCCCTCGAAGATGATAACTAGTTGAGAGACATACGCATTAATTTCCTGAATATGAATTGGTTGAGAACAAGTTGAGGATTTTTTTTCTTATGAACATTAAATTTATAGAGTGTGCATTGTGTAGTTTGAAGTTACAGTGTTAGACTGCTAGTGTTATGCGAGATATGATGGAAATCGGGAGAGAACAGTGTCGTTTCTGAACAGAGGAGATCAGGGACCATTTTGTCCCCTGTTAGAGTTATCAGGGACTATTTTGTCCTCCGTTAGAGTTAACGGAGTAAAGGACCTAAGTGACTGACGGAATTAATTGTTAGGGACCAATCGAGTAATTAATTTTAGTTGGGGACTAAAGTGTCCAGTCTGAAATTCTTTGAGGACCAAAATGGGTATATACTCTTTTATTTTTATTAGACGCCTGCACAATGAACACACACATCTCATTTATTTTCGCGTTTTCAACCCAAAACTATCATGTTGGTCATCATTTATTATTGTTATTTTTTTAAAACCTAACATCTCCTTCTTGATGACAAACATTAGAAATAAATGAATTGAAATTAAAGGAAGTATGAGGAGTTTTATGATGCTTCTCTTTAATGTTTCAACTTCAGGTTAATCTCCCCATTTTTTCGTTCAGATGGCTTCTCTTGTGTACTTTTCTTAACATGTAATTATTAATAAACAGGCATCTATATGTGTCACCAAAAAACAGGCATCTATATGCAGAACCTATAATCAAATCACTTCCTTAAAGCATTGAACCAGCATTTCAAAAACTATCAAGCTTCAAAGTTCATAATGCAGCATCAACCAATAAGAAACTGTTAAACAACCAATAGCATCAAATAGATAGTCTACAACTTAATTAATTCAATTCATTTTTATATTCACTTCCTCTTTTGTTATCAAAGAGGTAACATATGTCCTGCATAAAATGTTATTAGATAGAAACAGTCATCAGTTCAAATTTTTAAATCCCATCAATCAGATTACAATCATCCAAATAAAGTAAAGAGTATAAAAAGATCATAACATAACAACAAAAACAATTTTAAGCAACAACAATAGAGACAATGGACTAGACATCAGATCCCTTATCCTTGGATTCCAAGATCTCTTTATCTTTTTTATCAGATTGCAATGGTTCCTTTTCCAAAGAGTCAATATACTTAAGAAGCACTTCAACTCGGCTTTGAGATTTTCTCAAAAAATTTTCATTTTGAATTATCAATTTTCTTGCTTGCTTGCTCGAATTAATTAGATGTTTGGTCAAATTCACAAATTCTTAGTCTTTCACTACGCCATTGACCAGATACTTGTTGGAGGAGGATGTGCCAACAGCCGAGGGAGGAGGAATACTTTTATTTTCTTTTTCTTCCATGACAGTGTCATTTTCATTTCTAGTCCCTTTTTTCTTAGATTGTTTTACTGGACCACCGCCTTTTAGATAAGAAGTTCTATTATCTTGTTTCTCATCAATTAGATCAACACCAAAATGTTCGAAAAATTAGGTTAAAAATATATATTTCGTAAAAAAATATTTTTGTCACTGCGGATGCAATCGTACATGTGACACATCATTAAGTATGCGAAAAGAGATTTCACCTTTGTTAAGAATGACAAATAGAACCAAGGTGTCACAGAGAGTAACTCTTTGATAGGAACCACTTTGAAACAAGAGAATATGAGTGATGATATGATGCAGCTGGACTCTAACAAGACCTAGAGATCGGTGTAGTGGCTTGTAGTGACATCAACCATAAGAAAAATGTTCACATCTATTGACCAAAACATCTTTGTATAAAATGTCCATGTCATTATTCCACTTACCAAAGGTGTAAATATTTACACCTAGGTCATTATAATATAGGACTTTACTGATTGAATCTTTGTTTAAATAAATTCCATGGCCATTAACATATGAATGAATAGTTTTTTTTATAATAGTACATGTTAGCATAGAACTCTCAAAACAATTCAAGATAAACTGGTTTTCTAATTTTAACAAGATTTTTCCAGTTTAGGTAAACAATATTTTCAACAAAATTTAAACCTTTTTTAGCCAAGACATCTAAATAAGCTAGGTATGTTAAATGTAAGGGGCGATTAGACACAATAGCCCTGTGAAATTTGAAGTTCATGCTTGAAAAGAAACAAAATGGGTCAAAATGAGAATGAGAAAGGTTGCCAAAATCAGTTGAAATCGACAAGATCAAAGTTGTAAGGTTCCTTTTCAGATTGAAGAGAAGGTTGACGATTATCTTTGGTCGAACGGTTTGATGAGGCTTTAAGAGTAGAACGTCCTTTTGGACGAGAAGAAGATTGAGGAGGAAGAGGAGACAAAGGTGGTTCTTCCTTGGTTATAGGCTTTTTCCTTGGCCACATTTGCCCTAAAAGTGCCAACATTTGGAAGAAGTGTTGATGGATAATGAGAGGTTGCTTTCATTTGAGTCATTGTCTCTGAAATAGGTGAGGAGTGTGATGAAGAGTGAGAATGAATGTGGATATGGGCGTGTACTTAATTCTTTGGAGGAGGATTTCTAGGTGGAGGGTTTGCTAAAGAACCTCTGCAGGCTACCTTCTTTCTCATTATAATAAACATCGATGAATTCAGTTTTTGAGAATAATGGAAGTTAGATGAGGAAGATGAGCGATTTCCGATAAGTAATTAAAATGAATACTTATTTTGAAAATACAAAATATCTTTCAAAATACTTTGAAAAGGTGTTTCAAAAACATTTTATAAATATATGGAAGTAAGCATGTGAAAAGAGAAGTAAAAAAAATATTTGGGAATCTAAACATGATTTGACTTGGTAAAAAATATAAAAACAAATATTTTGGATTTATGATCAAAGGTATGATGAGACCTAATTCATAGAATACAACTTTTTTTAGCCCAATGGTGAAGTTTAAGAAAACACAAGGGACCTCCAAAAATATTCAGCTTGACCCATATCAAACAGAAGGTAATACTCAGCGTTGATTAAGAAAATCTAGAGGGATTCATCATTTGTCCAGTTTTGTCTCCTTTCGACTTGAGAGACAAAAACACAGAAAATTCACCATCAAGTTAGTTTAAGGATTCAACACAAATAATACCCAAGGTTATTCTCAACTTGCAAAATCTGTTTTTAGATAGTGGTTTAGTAAATATATAAGCAAGTTGGCCATTAGATCTTACAATTTAAATGTCAATGTTTTTCTTTTGAATGTGTTCTCTAATAGGGTGAAATATTACTTCAATGTGTTTGGTTCTAGAGTGCAAGTTGGGTCTTCATCTATAGCAATTGTGAACAACATGAGGATGCAGCTATGTATTCAGCCTCGGGTGTAAATAAGTCTACAGTAGCTTGTTTCTTACTTGACCACATATTTAGTGACTGTCCAAGAAAATAGTAGATTTCAAATGTGCTTCTTCGGTTTACTTGATCACCGGTAAAATCTGCATCACAATAATCCACTATAACTCAGTAGATTTAGGATACCATAAGCCAAAATCAGATGTGTCATTTATATATTTAATGATCCTTTTAACGGCTGAAAGATGGGATTCTTTAGGATACGATTGGAATCTAGAATAAATTTCAACATTTTGAACTATATTCGATCTAGAGGAAGTGAGATACATGAGTGAACCGATCATTCTTCTAAATCTAGTTTCATCCACGTCTTTGTCATTTTCATCCTTTTCAAGTTTAGAATTTGGATGCATTAGTGTGCTCATTGGCTTAGCATTTTTCAAACCAAATTTTTTTACCAACTCTTTGGCATATTTTTCTCGGTGCACAAAAGTGTCACTAGGAGTTTGTTCGATTTGGAGTCCAAGGAATAATGTAAGTTCTCTCATCATACTCATATCAAACTCACTAGTCATTAATTTGCTAAAACCAGCACATAAAGATTTATTAGTCAAGCCAACGACAATATTATCCACATAGACTTGAACCAGAATGAAGTGATCATTAGATTCTTTGATAAATAAAGTTGTATCTGTGGTACCTCTTAGAAAACTATTTTTCAATAAGAAAGAGCTATGTCTTTCATACTAAACGTTAGGAGCTTGTTTCAAATCTTAAAGTACTTTTGAGAGTTTAAAAATATGACTTGAAAAATCTTTATTTTTTAAAAATCTTCATTCAAGAAAACACATTTAACATATATTTGAAATAGTTTAAAACCACAATGTAAAATAAGCAAGAAAAATCCTAATTTCTTCCATTTGGGCTACTGAAGTAAAGGACTCATCAAAATCTATTTCTTTCTCTTGGTCATATCCTTGTACCACTAGTCTTGCCTTGTTTCTTACTATGCTTCCGTCTTCACCCAATTTATTCCTAAAAATCCATTTTGTTCCTGTCACTTTTTTTCTCAATTGGAACCAGCATTAATGTTCACACCTTATTTTTCTCAAATTGTTGCAACTCCTCCTCCATAACTTTGACCCAAGAAGAATCACCAAGAGATTCTTTCACATTTTGTGGTTCTATTTGAGAAATAAGTACTAAGTTATTTTTTTTTAAATTTTTTCTAAACGAGGATCTAATTGTGACTCATTGAGATGAATTTTCAATGATAAAGTCTTGAGGGTAGTTCTTCAGAAATTTCCATTCTCTAGGTTTAGAGATTTAGAAACAGATTTGGACAGGTTTGATTCATGGTTGCTTGATATTTTAGAAACTTTTACAGTATCAGGAGATAAAATGAGATTGTCTCTGTAAATTGATCTGTAATATTAGGATCAGGGACAACTTGCACGAATCCATATTTGACTTGACTTTGATCTTCAGTTTGCTTCTTTTCAACTTGATTTCCTGTATCATTATCTACTATAACACTAGGAACAGAATTAGAATCAAAGAAAATAATGTGTATGATTTTTTGAATGGTCCTTGATTCTTTAAGGTATACTCTATAAACTTTGTTAGAGGTTGAATATCCCACAAAAAGATATTTATATGACTTTGGATCAAATTTTTTAAGATTGTCTTTTGTATTCAAAATAAAGCATTTACAGCCAAAGGTATGAAAGTATTTAAGATTTGGAAGAGTTTCTTTTCATAGCTCATAAGAGGTTTTCTTTAAAAATATAATTGGTTATATTTACAACTTCAGCCTAAAAGAATTTAGGTACATCACTTTCACAAAGTATGACTCTAGCCATTTCTTAAAAGCTTCTATTTTTCCTTTCCACAACATCATTTTGTGGAATATTCTAAAACAAGAGAAATTGTGTGAAATACCTAATTTATCGCAAAATGATTCAAAATCTTAATTTTCAAATTCTTTCCCTGATTACTTCTAATAGAAGTAATTTTTAAATTTTTTATTTTGAATTTTTTTGCACAAAATATTGAAGATTGAAAAAGCATCATTTTTATGAGTTAGTAAGAGAACCTAATCAAATCTAGTATAATTATCAACCACAACTAAGCCATAGTATTTTTCTCCTAGGCTTTAAGTTCTAGTAGGATAAAAAAGATCAATATGTAACAACTCCAAAGGTCTCTTAGTTGAAACATTTTTTTTGGTTTGAAAGAACTTTTAGTTTGTTTATCCATTTGACAAGTATCACAAGTAATGTCTTTGTCAAATTTAGTTTTAAGAAGACCTCTAACTAAGTCTTTTTTTATAGCTTAGAGATTTGAAACATGCTTGCATGTTCCAATCTCTTGTGCTATAAATATTTTTTCAAATCCATGGAGGTGGAGCATGTTACATTCTGTTCTTTAAGTTCTTCTAAAGAGAGACCATACACATTATTACATTTTTTTAAACAAATAAAATATCATTAGAATTTTCATTTACAACTAAGCATTTCAACCTTTTGAAAGTAACCCAATAACCTAAATCACAAAGTTGACTAATGATTAAAAGGTTGTGCTTCAATCCATCAACTAAGAATACATTATCTATGAAGATAGAAAAATTCTTACCTACTTTACCTATGACAATGATCTTGTTCTTTCCATCATCACCCAAAGTTACGAATTCACTATCGTACTTGTTGAGTTTGATGAAGAACATAAACTTTTTAATCATGTGCCTTGAGTATCTACTATCTAAGTTCCACATATCTTTTTTTTTTATTGGATGCAAGACAAATTTGCACAACACTTTAGGTAAACTTAAGTATCCAAATCACTTTGGATCTTTTGATATTAAACCATCTTGATTGTCCACGAGTATTGAAATTGCTAACAACCTTGTACACTTTATTTCCAACTTTTCGTTCAAAAATAAAATATTGATGAGATGAATAATCATATTTTTTACATGTTTGACAATGATTTCTCTTTGCTAGTTTTTGTAAGTGATAAGAGATTTGAAGTTCTTTGTTTTTAGAAGTTGAAGCTTCTATTTTAGTATGAGCTTTTTCAAAAGCAGTTTTATTTTTGTCAAAATATCACAAGCCAAATTTTTTAAATAAAGGTCTTTGACTAGCTAGTAATTAGTTCAAGTTTTCAAAACTTTAAGCAAATTTCTCTATGTCTTAGTTCAAACCTTTGATCAATTTATGCAATCTTTCATTTTCATCAATTCGGTCCATTAAAGCAATAACCTAGTGCTTCTCCTTAAATTTTTTATTTTTAGATTTAAGACATTATTTTCTTCAATTAAATCAATAACACCTTCGGTGTCGTTTGATTTTTCTTTGAGGAATACATTTTCAATTTTTAAAGAATCATTTTTAGTCTAGCATTTATCCAAAATATTTCTAACATGTGCAGTTAACTCATCAATTATTTGACATAATTCTTCATTAGTTAGGATAGGATAGTTTATCTCTTCCATTTGATCTTGGCTGGCCATGAAAGTTTGTGTTTTGTCTTCTGATTCTTCATCATCCTTGGAGTCATTTTCCAAGTCCTCCCATGACGCCATCAACACCTTTTTTTTGTCTTTTCTTATGTTGTTCTCCTTTTTGAGCTTGGGGCAGTCACTTGAAGTGACCAGCTTCCTTGCAATGATAACATATGACCTTGCTAAAATTCTTGTTGTGTTCTTTTGAACTTGAGTCTTTGTTCTTTTCTTTGCTTCTCATGAGTCTTCTCAGTCTCCTAGCAAAAAATACAATTTTATCATCTGAAAAATTATAATTGAAATCTTTTTCCAATGAATCAATATTAGATTTTAAGGTCACTCCTTTTTTGTGTGTCATGGTTCATGTGGGTGGTTTCATAGGCAAGTCATTTTTCTCTCAATTCATTGTATGACATTTGGTTCAGATTGCTACTCTCAGAGATGACATTTGCTTTTATTTCCCACTCCTTGGTGCGAATTCTAAGTATATCTTTCTTACTAGCACTTGTTCAGTATGAGTCATCCCATAGTATCCAAACTATTGATAATGATTGAGAATCTCTCAAATATCTCATCAATGATTTTTTTTATTGTGAACATTTCATATTCTTTTCTTAGCATATCAATTCTTGTTTTCTTAACTTGTTCGACGCCCTCATGAGTGACTTGGAGTTTATCCCAAATTTCTTTTGTTATTTTGCACCTTGATACCTTTTGGTATTTCTCAAAGCTAATTGAGTAATGCATTATGTTGCTTGCCTTTGCGTTTAACTCCATCTTCTTCTTATCTTTGTCGTTCCATTCGGCTTTATCTTTGGGAGTCATCACTCCTTCTACACTTGCTTTGTTGTAATTTACGGATCGTTCATAATGATCTTTCAAATATTATAATCAATGGACTAAATAAATATCCTCATTCTCTTCTTCCAATAGGTGAAGTTCTTGCTATTGAAGAATGAAGGTCTGTTATTGGACTAACCCTCAATGAGTGTGTAAGCCATGATATTCGCACCCATGTTGTTCGCCATTAGATCTTTGCTCTAAGGTGTGAAGCTTGATTCCTTGAGATCAAACTCTGATACCAATTGAAGGTTCTTTATGGCCTAGAGAAGGCGAGGTTGAATCTATGGTCTCTTTTAAAACTTGTACTCTTTAACTTCAATCTAAGTTAATCTCAGTGTTACTGTTGAATCTGCAATATTGATTATACAAGAGATCATTTTGTTTTATCTCTTAACGATTAAACAGGAATAGAACAAAGAAGTTTCTTTTGAGTGAACTGAGATGTTGTGACTTCTTTTGGATTGATTATGCAGGAGACAATTTTATTTATCTCTTATCGAATAAAACTAGAAACAAAACAAAGAAGAGAGAACGACACAACCATATATCCTGATTTAACCACTATATGCAATGTGACCTATATCCAATCTCCACCACAACTTTGGTAGAATTTTCACTATCTTTCACAAAGAATATAATCACCAATTCCCTTGAATTCTATCCAATCCTATCTGGGACAAATCAAACTTCTACCCAAACTTGATTTTGTTAGGTTCACTCCCTAGACTTTCAACCACTAAGTGTTCACCTAACTTAGCAAAGAAATACACTCAAGATCATAAATACAAAATAGAAATACATACAAAAGAATTTAAAATAATTTTATGACTTTTTTCCAAGAATACCTTCTTTGTCTTTTCTCTCAATAGCTTTTTCTAATACCTCACATAATGCCTTTTCCAATTGATAAGAAACAAAGAAAGATGAAAACTAAAAAATAGAAAATTTAATGTAAAGTCATGAAGGGGAAGAAGGCTAAGCCCGAAAGTTATGAAAACCTAAATAGTGTGCTCACTCTCTTTGCTTTAATTTTTAGCCGATTACCCTTTTTAAAGAAAAGTAAAGCTTCCAAAACTTGAGTTTCATTGAAAATTTTTGACTTATTCTTTTTCTCTAAAATCAGAGCAGTAACACAGAAAAGAGATGAGACAGCAGCAATGATTAGAGTAGTTGGCATGTATCCTTACCTAGATGTTTCTCTTTCTTTCATTTTCTTTTGGCTTCAAAGATCTAAGCCATTCATTCTTTAGCTCCAAGTTAGGTTTTCGACCTTTAATTTATAGTAGTGATACAAAACTTCTATTTTTTTATTTTATCCGAATGATGCATGTAGGAGGAAGACAGCTTCAACAAGCTACCATGGAAGGACAAATATAAAAATGTTGTTCTGATTCAACTTTTAATTTAATTTTTGTTTTTGTGTCCTAATCTCTTACTTTTCTTCTTCTTTTTTCTTTGTTACTTAGATTTGGTAATCACCTTTTTTTTCTTTTGATTGAACCTTGAGTTGAGTAACTCCTTTTTACTTGTAAAAATTCTCTTTCTTCCTTAATCTAGAGTTAGTCACGTGGGTCACAAACTAAAGAGAGATGATAGTATTTTGATCATTTGTTTACGGGCCAGAGAAAAAAGAATAGGAGTTGGTTTGTTACAATTAGGCCATATGAGCGTAGAATATTTGTAATTGTTATTGGGCCTGAATAATTACATTTTCATTATTAGACTTGGTTTGCACAATAAATACTTTGGACTTTCAACCCAAAATTATAATGTTGGTTATTATCAAGTTTTTTTTTTTCTCAAACTCAACAATACAAAATGACAATGGATACTTATTGGTCCATTGGTGTCTCCCGATACAACACGACCATGTGGGCGCCTAAATGCACCACTTCATTATTTTTTATTAAGTACAATGAACCTTGGCTCTAAGTGGCATTTCTCTCCTCTCTCCATCTCAAGGTCTAGGGTTCAAACCCTAAAGAATGCAATTGAGAAAAATTGTGAAAATATATGAGGAGTGTGTGAATGTGTTGTGTATCTAGGATTGAGGGTTGTCCAATCCATTGAGGTACCTAGGATTGGGGATTGTCCAATCCACCGACAAAAAAAATATATATATATACGAAGGGAAAAAAATTTTAAGAATATTTTTGTGTATTAATTTTTTTGGAGATTAAAATATTTTAGAAACTAATTTAGATACTCATAAAAATATCATAACTAAATAAATTCTAACTAATTTGATTAAAAAAACCAATATTTCAAAGAGTTATTATATGACTTCGATCAAGGTTTCATCCAACTCAAAGTATAACCGAGTACAATTTAATATAAACTCTAAATTTTAAGCTTTGACCCAAAATATTTTTGGATTTGCCAAAATGTTGGATCGTAACAACCACAAATTGTTATTCATTGGAGGATGACTGTACTTGTTTGGAGGATTATAATAATTAATTTTTCAATTATTACATATTACATCTCCTGAACTTTGACATTATTTGCTACTAAAATTATGTATAGGCTTCACTCTTATTATCAGAGATGTCAACTGATCTAGTTGGAGAAAAAATAGAACCAGAGAGATTTTATGATGCTGTTAATGTCATTCTTTCTCTACAGGTATGGTTTCCAATTAAATTCTATCTCCCAAGTTATTTCTATTAGTAAATTTGAGCATTTAAGTACTAGATGCATGCTTGATATCTTCTTTTATTATTCAGAGTACCAATGGCGGTTTTCCCGCTTGGGAACCTTCAAAAGCATACCGTTGGCTAGAGGTAATAAGAATTATTAGAATAAAAAATTTATAATTTATGTGACATCAAGTTTCTGTTCACATTTTTATCTTATATTTTTTAATCTATTTTTGGATTCTATTTAAGAATTGAATTATTTGTTAATTTAGTATTCAATGCATATATATAACATATTTTATGTTAAAATAAGGTAAATTAAAAATATTTGCATATGAAATATGTAGGACTGCATGCTTTTCGTTTATTATACCATTATTATATTAAATATCACAAAAAATTAGGTAATTGTGGTGGTTATAAATTAATACAAAAAATAAAATATTTCATATTTTTAAATAATAATGGTTTAACAATTTAAAACCGCTGCAATAAAATAATAAATTTTATAATAAAACATGATGGTTGTAAATCATCACAAAAATATACAAATAATTTATATTTTGATAGAGCAGCGGTTATATCAATAATTATAAAAAATCACTGCGAATATGTTTGTTTGTGTCTTAAAGGCCAGTGGTCTATCAAACACCCTAGATTCAATTTGTTCCGGCTTAAAACCGCCACAAATTTCTTATAAAATTGCTACCATTTTACATGTTTCTTGTAGTAATAAAGCCTACATTAAATGTGTTTTAAAATTATAAAAGATCTTCAAGATTAAGTACATTATTTTATTTGAGTGAAGACTGATGTGTATTGCAGAAATTCAATCCAACAGAATTTTTTGAAGACACTCTCATTGAAAGGGAGTAAGATAATTATTATACTCATAAACATCTTAATTTTTGTTATTCTTGGCATGTTATCTTATTCTTCCAACTTATTTGTGGTTCATGTTGAGTAAAATAGGTACGTAGAATGCACAGGATCAGCAATGGAAGCCCTAGCTCTGTTTAGAAAGCTATATCCAAACCATAGAAAGAAAGAAGTTGATCATTCTATCGTCCAAGCAATCCGCTACATTGAAAACACACAAAATTCTGATGGCTCATGGTATTGTAAATTTTATTCTAATTTATTATTTTACACTTGAAGATTATATACATTTAGGATTTAAATTAATATCTATCTGAATTGTTGGTTATAATCTAAGATAGATTAAATTACTCATAATTTGTATAATTAATTATAATTATGGTAATCCTCCCTTTTCTAAAACAACCGTTATTTTTGAACTCTAATGGAATATATTAATAGTAATAATAATTTGATATATTTAGATATAAATAATATCTAAATATATTGACTTATGGATATACCAAATTTCTAAAGTAAATTTTGAAATAAAAAGAGTATCTTGTAACGTATTAATGCTACATTTAGTTGTTTAACTTCTCTTAACCTATATTTAGTTTAATAGAGGTTAAGATTTCATTATATTTTAATTATACATAAGAAATAGTAATGCTAGGAAAATAATATCTAAAATTATCTTATATAATATAACATCTATAATTTTATACACATAATATCTATAATTATATATTTGTTACATTTAAAATTGTATAATTATTTTAACGATAATTAATAAATATTAAATAAGACCATTTTAGATTATTTTAACTGATTTTTTATTATTTCAAAAATATTATTACTAAAAAAAAATCAAAATAAACAAAGTTCATAATTTACAACTATGGACAAAACACTTATACAGGTATGGTTGTTGGGGTATTTGTTATACCTATGGAACTTGGTTTGCTGTAAAGGGACTGAGAGCATGTGGAAAGAACTATCAAAACAGTGCTTCATTGCGCAAAGCATGTCAATTTCTGTTGTCCAAGCAACTTCCCAATGGTGGTTGGAGTGAAAGTTACTTATCAAGTCAAAACAAGGTCCATTATCTACATTTTCTTTGGAATTATGGCTCCACAAATATTAGAGTACAAAAAATCAAAAATAAATAAAGATTTAACTATTCTGTTGGTCTCTATAATTTTATGAAATTTTTAATTAGATCTCTATATTTTTTTTAATTAGATTTTTGCACTAATTTTATTTTCAATTAGGTCCCTTTTGATAGTAATTGGTTTAATTTTATAGGGATTCAACTAAAAAAAAATTAGTTCAGGAATTTAAATAAAAGAAAAAAAAAGTGTAGAGATCCAATTAAAAAATTTTGGTGTAAAAACTCAATTAAAAAAAAGTATAAAAATCTAATTAAAAATTTTATAAAATTATAGAAATTAATAGAATAATTAAACTATAAATAAATTAGGATAAATTACACTGGATTTCTTTAAGATTAGAAGATATTATATGTGATTCATTTTGATTTATCATATTTAAATTGACCTTCAATTCATGGTACAATTTAGTAATTTACAATGGGTGTGGTCACATAAAGATTTCACTATTTCAGGTGCAGTGCAATGTATGTGACCCAAAATCCAAATAAGATTAACGTCATATTTTAATTTACGTATAAAAAAAACATGTGGTGTCTAGTAACTTTAGCTTTAGGAGCTTAATATATAATTTACCCATGAACTTAATTATATTAATTAACAAATAGGTGTATACAAATTTAGAAGGCAATCGTGCTAACGTGGTTCAAACTTCATGGGCTTTGCTATCCCTTATTAATGCTGGCCAGGTTAGTAATAATTAGCATATCTCCATATTCTTTATTCATAATTTTGAGACTTAAGAAATTAAATGGAAGGTTTATTAAAGATAGATTTAAATAGTTTACCTAATAACAAATCTTATTCTTGTAATGGATAATATAATGTTCAGGACCAAAAGGTTGAGAAAATAATAAACTGTGTTACCCAAAGAGAATACATGATATTAAGGATAGCATTAGATAATTTATTAGATAATTTGATTTTTTTAAATAATTAATATATGCTTAATTCTCAAAAAGAGAAGTCAAAAATAGGGATGGTAACAGAAGAGGACGGAGGATATCTCCCTATTCTCCGTCTCCATTTTCAGATTTGCTCCTCGTTCTTGCTCCTGATTCTTATCGTGAAGAAATATTGTTTTTCATTCTTATTTTTTTGTAGGACCCATTTCTCGTATGGTTCTATTTTCCATCTGATAGTTCTGACTGATCATTAATTTTTATAGGAATAGAGTTGCAAATATCCATCTTATACAAAAAAAACAAATATTTATATAAATACACTAAACGGCAGACAACGACTTCTTTTGAACTGACGCAGTGAGAAAAGTGACGGCGAGGCAGAGTACAGAGCAGTCGACGAGGTGGGGGACGCGGCACCGGAGAAGAGAATGGATGTGTTCTCGAAGAGGATAAAGAACGCCGCAAACAGAGAAAACAGCGTGGTAAAAGGTGACGGTGCCGTGAGAAGGGAGTGGTTATAAAGAGGTTAAATGGGGTATGTGAAATGACTAAAAAGGACTAGGCTATGAATTTCGGGGATTAGCGGGATGTAACAAGAATTCTCGCTCTCGGATTTTCACGCCTACTTTGAAGGAATTTTGCACCCCGTTTTCGTCCCTGCAAAAAATTTTCTACAATTAAATCCTCATTCGAAACAGTTCCCACTAGAATCTCCACATTTTAGAGAATTTTACCATCCCTAATCAAGAATACAAAGTTTTTTTAAAACAAAATATTCAAATATAAGAGCTACACAATTATACGGTTTAGGATTCTCTAATATGTACTCATAAAAACATTACTTCTCACTAAGGTTTTGAAAATCAGTTTAAAGTGATAGGTCAAACTGATTGAACCGTGAACTAAAAAAAATGATTTAGTCAAAAGATATAATCACCTATTTTAAAAATTGTGATTGAATTGTTAAACTGGCTGAAAATTGTTCGGTCGAATCAAACTGAGACTTGGCCAGTTTTCAAAAAAAAAACTCAGATGGTAGCACAAGAAGCAACCTAGATCCAACAAGTAGTGAGCAAAAAAGAAGGCAACTTGAAATGGCGAGACAAAGTAGTTCACACAACACAGTTCACAGCTACGCGGATGAAGCGAGGAGGCAAGGAGAAATGGCAAGGCGGAGGAGTAGTTCACAGCTTCACGCCACGCAGATGAGGAACATACCCGTACGAAATGCTAGGGGAAGAAGCGAGGAGAAACGCAAATCTTCAGTGTAGTTAAAAACGACATGGCAATGACACTGACAGTAATGCAGCAGTGACATTATTGGTGGTGCGGTGGGCACTGGAACACTGCTGCTAAGTTATTGTGGGTGTTGTTGAATGGTTTCCTTTTTAAATGATTCTCGATCCTCTAACTTGTGATGTCTAAATAACCAAGTTCATTAAGATTGACAAAGGAATGTAGAAGATCTCTAATTCGCAATATGCTTAAGAGAAATATTAATGGCTTATCCATCTTTTCTACTATTTTCAGTAAGTGGCTAAGCCTATGATGAACGAACACTGACACAATACGGAATACACGGATATGCGAATTTAAAATTTTTATAAGACCCGGGGATACCACATGAAATAATTTTTTAATTAGGATAAAGTACTAAATTAGTTCTCTACGTTTGAGCGTAATCCTATTTTGATCCTTAAAGTTTAAAGTGTCCTATTTGAATTCGAAAAAATTTCATTTAGTTTCAATGTAGTCCCACCATAAGGTCAAAGTTAAATAATTAACAGAATATCCTACATGACAGCAGTACAAGAATAAGGTCGATAATTTAGAGAACAAGTATAAGCTCCAACGACACAAAATCAACCATAAATGCATCAATATATTTATTTATCATTTTTCTTACAATTTAAATCAAATTTTTTTGGATTCAAATATGACACTTTAAACCTTAAGAACCAAAACAGGAATACGCCCAAATGTAGGGACCAATTTAGTATTTTACCCTTTTAATTATTTTTAATATCTTTTTATGATTATATAAAGTATTTAAAATATTTTTTATTTTAATAATATATACTATTTATAAACTCATTTCAAAAACACATATTAAGAATAAAATTGAACATGTCGACACATGATGGTATTTAAGTGTGTCCAAATGTGTTCATAATTTTTTTTTTATTTTTTATTAAGACACGATTAAATACAAAAAAACATGTGTATCAGACAAATGTCGATAAATGTCATGTTCAAAATGTGTCCGACATACGAACACGACAAATAAAAAAGTGTTTGTATTTCATAGGTTCAAGTGTGGTGCGGATCTCAGAGGGTGCTACTGATTAACAGCGGGGCTAAGTAACATTTAAAGTTTGTTAAAATTTTAACAATTGGGCCACTTGTAGCCCAGTAAACAAAGTGTATTTTTTTATAGATCCACTACACATCCAAACAATATTGTCATCCAAATCCAATCAAGTAGATTTAACACCAACAAAACCCACTTTCATTAAAAAGCACATGATTACACGCGCACACACCATTTATGTTATCATCGTCATCGTCGTCTTCTTTTTCTTCGCGTTCCTCCTTCTCCTCCTCCTACTCCTTCTCCTTCTCCTCCCGCTCTTTCTCTTTCTCTTTCTCTTTCTCTTTCTCCTTCTCCTTCGCATATTTTTTTCTCATCGTTATTCATTTGTTGATGTTATTATTATAGTAGAAAGTGAAGAAGGAAGAGGAAAAAGAGTTTTGATTTGTGCAGGAGAAGAGTTTTGAATTGTGCAGGAGAATGAGTACAAATGCACCTTAATTCATTCAAAAATGAACCGAAATTATATAATAATTGCGACACAATTAACTCAGAAATGAACCGAAATTACATAACAGACTATGATACAATTAACTCAGAAATGAACCAAAATTACATAACAATTGCGATACAACTAACTCAGAAATGAATCGAAATTTACCATCATGATTACAACACATAAACTCAATTCGAAAACAAGTGTACAAACAAGACTGAATCATGAACAAAAACATATCCAAAATCAATTTTGGATCAGACAACGTCATTAATATGTTTTTTTTTCTTTTTTGTTTGATATTTTTTTTGTTTAGTGAAACAAGAAGAACTATAAGAAAAAAAAGATGAAAAAGAAGAAGAATCAACAGCAGCAGAAGATGAGGAGGAAGATGAGAAGGAGTTTTGAATTTTGCAGGACAACGAGTCCAAATGCACCTTAATTCACTCAGGTATGAACCAAAATTATATAATGATTGCGACACAATTAACTCAGAATTAAACCGAAATTACAAAATGGACTGCGACACAATTAACTCAGAAAATGAACCGAAATTACATAACAATTGCGACACAATTTACTCAGAAATGAACCAAATTTACCATAATGATTGCGACACATAAACTTAGTTCAAAAATAAGCACACAAACAAGACTGAATCATGAACAAAAACACATTCAAAATCAATTTTGGATCAAACAACGTCATTAATATATTTTTTTCTTTTTTGTTTGATATTTTCTTCTCTTTTTTTTGGTCTTATTCCTCTCAAAAGAGTAAATCAAAAAGAATTTTGAGAAAATAAAATAAGAAGATGAAGACGAAGATGAAGAAGAAAAAGATGAAAAAGAAGAAGAAGAAGTAGAAGATACGGAGAAAGAGGAGAGATAGTTTTGGATTATGCAAGACAACGAGTCCAAATGCACCTTAATTCACTCAAAAATGAAGCTAAATTATATAATGATTACGACACAATTAACTCAGAAATGAATCGAAATTACATAATGGACTGCAATATAATTAACTCAGAAATGAACCGAAATTGCATAATGATTGCAACACATAAACTCAGTTTGAAAATAAGTACACAAATAAGACTGAATCGTAAACAAAAACACATCTAAAATCAATTTCAGACATATCAAAAATTCAACAATAACAATAACAATAACAATGATATGTATAACGAAAAACAATATGCATGCGCAAATTTGAAATGCATGCTTGAATTTGAAACAAGAAACGCGAGGAACAAGAAAACGGAAAAAAGAAGCCGTGATCTAAAATTGCTTGGATGAACTTGGATATTAAAATTGCTTGAATGTGGAGAATAGTTCATTTTTTTATTCATGAGAAATTTTTGTAATATTTATTTTATCTTTTTGTTTGTTATAAATTATATTTTTTTCTAATATTTTAACATAATAAATTTAATTTAAATATATATATATATATTAAAGAATATATAAAATATACCATTTTTAAAATAATATATTTAAATCAAATAATTAAAGATAATTAATATATATATATATATATTAAAATTTAAAAATGTAGAATATCACAAAAAAAATATCAACTTTGACATTTGATTATTTTATTTTCTATTTAACTTGTGTGTTATATTTATATGGAATCATAAAACTTATTTGGTCTATGAAATTTTTTGTTTTTGTTCATTAAATTTTGGTTGGGTCTTTTTCTTGGACTGAGTTCTCTTTTACTAGTTCCTATATAAAGTTTTGGGCTAACTCTAGCCATAGGTTCATCCTTATTCTCATAAGTGGACCAAATAAAATTTGGATAAATCAACAATATGAATGCATAATTTTTATGAAAGCTTTGGACCTAATATATTGGGCCTAGAAACTCGAATAAGTATTGTTGTGAGTTGGCCGAATAGAATTTTGTGCTAGTTTGAAAAGAGGTTAGAATGAAGACCATAGTTATCAGAACCGAACCGACAATAGATCCGGCCAAGTTACTGGGTCACTGGATCACTGGTTCAATCGGTGGGTCACAGGTTCAACCGATTAACCCGATCATAATTAAATAATTATATAAAATTTATTTTTTATATCAAATTAATTTATTTTCTAATTCATTAATTAATTAGTATCTATTACATTATTCAAATATATGTTAAAAAATATTAATATTAATAGATATCAAAAGAGAGATATAAACCTGAGATCACTAAAAGCAAAGAGGTGCTAAACAATAGCTTAGAGCCTTCTGCAGTAGTTTTCATCTTTTCACTGCTCAATAAAGCCTTCTCTTAATTTTATGTTACCATAAGGTATATATATATTTGAATATAATCCAATTGTTTAAGAAATTTGCATCCTCTAAATTTTAAATTTTCACTTTAGAGGATAAAGTGATATGACAAATCTTAAAAAATGTCAGAGAGGGACGAAAGCAAGTATTAGAGAAGGGGGCAATGCCCCCCCAAATAAAAAATTTTAATGTACAAAGGTCATTAATTTTTATATTAGCCCCTTTAATTTTAATTTTTTCTTCTTCTAATATTATACTTTTATGTTGGCCCCCTCCTAAAAATTACTCTAGCTCCGCCCCTGATGTCAGATGCTCACTGTCACACAAATACACAACAAAATTCTTTGGTACATTTTGAATATGTTTATGTGAAATTTTATAAAATCATCATAGATAATTCAAAGCCTTTGTAAATATTTAAATTAGCTCACTAATAAATAGGCTATGTAAATATCATGGTGTTAGGAACTTCTATGATAGTTTATTATACTGCATTTGGACATATTTCTACTTAGTAATATAAATAAGAGTGACACAATTTGGCCATAAAATTAAAGCGTTATAAGGTGATGCTTTTTTAAATATAAATTGTAATTTTATTTTACTTTTCTAAGTTACTTGCTTGTAAATAGTTTTGAGTGAAGCTAGTTTGGTTTAGGACAAGTACAGCACAGTGCATTAGAGAGTGTTTAGCTTATGACAGTGAATTATGACTCATTTACTATGTCCGTGACTCATCTTGGTTTTAAAATGGCACCATTCATCATAATCATAATAGTAAGTATATTTAATAAAAACCATAGCTTTAAATAATTGCCTTTTTATGTTTATTGATAATTTAATTTAATTAACTGAATGGAGCCGTGTTAATAGATAAATTTAGCCTAATTTTTCATGAATAAACTTAATAAATACTTTGTCTATTCTTGAAATAATATACTTTAATATTTTGAATTATTATTTCACAATAAATAACTTTTGTATGTCAGACTAGTACTTGTTAATTATTTAATAAAATTTGCAGTGGCATCTGAAGAGGAATGCACATTCTTTATGGGAATAAAGAACACTGTTAAATGTTAATCAAGCTATTGCATACGGCAAGAGCATGAATTTGGTGAGTTGCAACTTGCAACTCATATTTGACAATGATAAATATACCTCAAATATATAGGCAGGAAGTGTTTGGTGAGTGGCAGTGTATTAATGGAGTTTGATAGAGAAACATGCACTAAATTCATGATAATGTGATTGATGATGATAGCTATTAGCTAAGCCTTGATAGAATACATATACTCTTGTCTGAGTGAAATGTAAATCCACTCAACCAGCACAATATTCATTGTGCCATGGCCATACATGTTTCTTAGGCTTCATTTGTTTTTTTGGACTGAAACTAAAATTGAAGGATTAAAACCATAGTTATCAGAATTGATCCGACAATCGATCCGGCTAAATTATTGGATCACTGGTTCAATCGATGGGTTACAGGTTCAACCGGTTAACCCGATCATAATTAAATAATTATATAAAATTTATTTTTTATATCAAATTAACTTATTTTCTAATTAATTAATTAATTAGTATCTATTACATTATTCAAATATATGTTAAAAAATATTAATATTAATAGATATCATATAATTATCAATAACAAAAATATGTCATGATTAATAAAAAAATTTTACTTATCTTTTTTTAATTTATAGATATTTAACAAAGTTTAATTTTTATTTTAATAATGATATAATTAAAAAGTAATTAATTTAAGAAAGATTAAATATAAAACAAAAATAAATTAAATTAATATGACTAAAAGATAAGTAAAATATATTAAATTTGCATGACTAAAAGAATTAATACATAAGTTATTAATTAGGATATATCTAATAATTAATAATATATTTATTAAAAGATAGATTTAAGGACAGAAAGTAACCTTGTCCAAGTGGGGGCAAACTTCTTTTATAACTTGAATGTTTCAAATTCGAACCCCAGCGCTGGCATATGCTCCAAATTTTTGAGATTTGAGTGTGCGCGTGCTGACGTCAGCGGGTCCACCGGTCCGGTTCAATTCTCAATTTAGACCGGGTTTGATCGGGTTTTTCGAATTTGACCGGTTCATATACTTATCCGGTTAGATGATTAATCCGAATCGGTTTAAGATCCGGTTCATTGGTTTTTCGGTCGAACCAGCCGATCCGGTTCGAATTTGATAACTACGATGAAGACCAAAAAAAAAAAGAAAAGAAAAGAGGTTAGAATTACAATATAAAAAAAGAGGTTTGAATTAAAAATGAAAAAATAACGCTAAGACTTTAGTTTAAATGACAAATCATATGTCTCTTATGCTGCATTCGGGTTCAAAACTTGACGAAATCCAAGTATAAATAGAAATCGTTAAGTGTTAGATGTGTGAGTGTATAGTATAAATAAATTTATGATGTTTTTTAGTACTAGGTATTTGATTATGCAATGCACGTGAATTTGTGATATAATTTCTAAAATTAGAAATTGTCTAATTTATCTGATCAAAAATTAAATTAGAATTTGTTTTGTCTAAGGAATTTTTTTAACTACTATATAAAAATGCTCATGAGATTTTTAATTCTCTCATTAATATTTTCCTATTTTTATTGTCTTATTTATAAAAACTAGAAAACGAAATAAATTGAAAATAAAATGAAATCTTTTTATATTGAAAAATGAAAACATAAATAATGAATCAATTATTCAATGAAACCGAATATAGTTGCTGATTATGCTATTTGTTACTAATATATAATTTTAATGTTTTTTAAAAATAAAAAGGCTGAAATTGATCCCACACCCATACACCGTGGAATAAAGTTACTAATCAATTCACAAATGGAAGATGGAGACTTTCCTCAGCAGGTAATTAATTTTCACTAAACTAATTTAGTTACAATTAAAACACTTTAGCATCTTATATCTATGTTTCTCTCACTAATATTTTGTTTATCCATTAAAAAAATACAGGAAACTACAGGAGTGTTTATGAGGCACTGTATTCTAAATTACGCATCGTATCGAAACATATTTCCCATATGGGCTTTGGGAGAATATCGTCGCCGAGTTCTATATGTTTCACGTGTATATATGTGGTGCAAATGTGTAGTCCTTTCTTAATAAACATCTTATCTATGTTTTAAATAAAGGTGAATGCTATGGTACTTAAAAAGTGGTGTCTATTTATTAAAAGAGGTTAAAAGTTATTATTTAATTTAAAAAATATAAAAATAAATAATTTTAAAAAATCAAAACTTACTATAAAAAATAAG
>NC_029776.3:86185395-86197828 GCF_000817695.3 Arachis duranensis
GAAAATCCATGTCACTGGGTGCATGTTGATGTTAAAACTCGTGCTTGTGCTTACTATGATAACGACTCACTGCTCGAGCTTAAAGCTCTGAAATTGATCAAAGAGGGTTCGCCTATTGGCGTCGAACTTCTCCTTTGTGGTAGTGAGGAGAGGGTTTGTGAGAGGAGGGGGGATTGGGCTTTCTTCTATGTGTATACCCTTTGTTTTACAGAACTCTATTTGAAATTTTCTTTTTCTGACTTTGAGTGCAAGGTTCTAACGCAATTGAACTGTGCCCCTCGCAGTTACACCCAAACTTGTGGGCGTTTTAGTGGGCTTTTGAATGTTTGATGTCTTTTCTGGAGTGTTTTACATCTTTGAATATTTTCTTTTCTTTATTTCAATCTAAGGGGGTGCGAAAAGGTTTGTGGGTTTACCTTAGCAGCTTCCCTGGTCATTCCATTTTTTTGCATTATAAATCTTATTTTAAGAGTTTTAAATTTATGTTTGTGAAAGTTTGGTCATTAGAGACAGAATGCCCTTTCTATTTGGATAGTAAATTGATAGAGAGATTTTTTCTGTATTGGTACTTGGAACCAATGCAAATTCTTGAGGCTATAGAGAGAAGTGAAGAGAAAAATATGTTTTTAGACTTTTTGATAGAGTGTTTCACAGTTGGTGAATGTTTATCCATTCCAAAATTATTGAATTTTGAGAAAGAAAATGAAAAAAGGGTTTGAAAGCTTATATAGGTAATGTGTTTTCGTGTCTTTTTAATTGGTTGGTTGCTAAATGTTAACATAACACTATTTTTGTTTGTAACTGGAAAGGTTCCTAACTAGACAACTTCTCGGCTTCAGTCTTTTCTGAAGAAGAAAGGCGAGAAAGACAGTAGTGGTTTGGGGTTAGTGAAGAAGGCTTGTGGGGACATTGCCCACTCTAGTACTCGATCTCATCCTTCTCCAAAAAGAAAAAGGGTTGAATCACAGAAGTCACTGGAGGTGCTTTTCGAAGAGGACAAGGGTGATATGTCGGTATTTGAGAGGTAGAAAAACTTCATGGGTTTTTGGAGGGGGTGAATCCTCAATCCCTTTGGAGTGAGCAATATCCCATCTCCGAGCTGGCTGATAGAGTTTCTCAGTACCTTGGAGATATGAGGCTAACTCGTCGTACGGGTGTGGAAGGGATGGAAAAGTTTATTTAGGTTGGTATACTATCGTCACTATTTGGGTTGTGTTTGCTTGTATGTATGCTTTCTTATTTCTCTATTTTTGTTGTAAATTGCAGCTTCTCGTTTGTTATGTATTGGTCGTGCTACTGAGTTGCTAAGGGTAGAGCAGCATGTTGTTGCCGAAAAGTTGTGGGTTTGGAGCGATCTGTCAAAGAGAAGGAAAACATCATCATTGATGTGACTTGTAAGATGAAAGATAAGGAGGAGGAGGTTGCTAAGTTTCAGGATCAGATCCGCCTTCTACAAAATCAAATTAAAGAAAATGACAAGACCAAAGGTGAAATGCCTGCCCATGTTCATGAATTAGAAAATGATGTTCTAGAAATGTTTGTTGCCGGTTTTGACCAAGGTGTGAGTCAGGTTTTCGTGTTTGCGCCCAAGTTTGACGTCGGAAAACTCGATGTGACAAAATTTGTGGTGAATGGCGAGCTCGATGACGGTGAGGCGGGTGAAGAGCATGACGAGAACGTACCCTCTCCCCTCTGATAAAGATTAAGTAATATGTTTATGAATATTTTTTGGTATTTTTATATTTTGACTTTGGTTTGGTGACCGATCTAGTATCGATATGTTGTTGAACTGATTTTCCGACATTTGATGTCGGTTTAGACTTAGAATATTCTGAATGTTTAATATTTGTTGTATCAACAAGTGCGCTGGGTCATACCAAGTAGTACCTCAAGTGAATGAAGGTCGATCCCACAAGGATTAATGGACTAAGCAACAATGATTGAGTGATTTACTTAGTTGGACAAACAGAAAATGGTTTTTTGAGGGTTCAAAAGCATTAATAGTAAATTCAGAAGATTAGAATGCAAGCAGTAAATTGATAAGAATAATATATGGAAAAAACAGTTAAGGTTTCAGAGATATCTATCTTCCAGATTGATTTTTCTTACAAACTATTTTAATCATGCAAGATTCAATTCATGACAAACTATATTTGACTAAACCCTAATTTCTTAGACCTTTTTAGTCTCCTCTAACCTTCATCAACCGCCAATTCTTTGGTCACTTGATTCCAATTAGAGGGTTAAGTTCAATTCTAGTTTATATGCCACAGAAACCCTAATTACCCAAATATAATAGGATTATATGTCACGTATCCCGTTAAGTCCAAATAATTAGAAATTTAGGAGAAATTATTTTCAAGCTGTTGTTCAAGTAAAGAGCTTTTTCAAGTTATACAAGAACTCAATTAGAACAAGGGTCATACTTCCGTTCCACCCAGATTCATAAGATAAAGAGCGAAAATAATTCTTGAAATAGAAACCAGTACACGAATTAAAATAGAAAAATAATAGTATCAATCCATACAATAGACAGAGCTCCTAACATTAATAGTGAAGGTTTATTTGCTCATGGTTCAGAGAGAAAATTAGGATTCAGAAAAATGGTAACTTGGGAATGAGGAAGAAGAGAAGAAAAGAGCCCGAATGGCTAATTCTTTTCCCTTTTATATCTAATCCTAATTAATGAAAAAAACATATTTTCTAAAACTGAATAATATCTCTTCCTATTTATAAATAAAATAAAAGTTTAATAAAAAATAAATTAACATCTCGTGCAGGCCTGGAGGATCGAATGAGGACCACTTGGTTTATTAAAGGTGGCGCCAAACTTGAGCTAAACCAAGTTTGGCGCCGTCACACCCGTATGCATTCTTCAAGTCTTCTTAGTTGGCGCCAAACTTGAGGTATCTCAAGTTTGGCGCCGCTTGAATGCCATATACTTCATGGAGTAGGTGAGTGTGGAGAATCCCAAGTTTGGCGCCGTTGTGTCCGAGAGCAATGGGAGTTTGAAGCACTCCTGGTGCCAAACTTGGATTGCCACCTCCTTATTCTGCTGTGGCTTCGTTTCTTTATGTAAACTCTGTCAAATTCGTCTAAAATGCTACCTGAAATAAACAGAATTGCACACAACTCAAAGTAGCATTTATAGTGGCTAAAAGATATTTAAAGCTTGATTAAATTTAACGATTCAAATGCAAATTCACTAGGAAAAGATAGAAAAGATGCTCATACATCAGTATCCAAACTTTTTTATTTGCGTTGATTTGAATGGAATGATCTTAGTAGATAGACTAATGTAAAAAAGAATTGGGAGAAAATAATATGTTTCATTGTAATATGGAAAAAATTTCCAATTTGAAAGGTGTGGAGTGGTCGGCCTCGTTAAAACCTATCTGAGTAAAACCCTCCTTAGGAAAAAAAATCTGTGATCAGGAAAAAGAGTACCTGCCCACTCCAACTTTACAATGAAAAATTAACCATAATAGAACTTTAAAGATGAAATGTTCCAAGTGTTGGGTAAAGTCGTCCTGTCTAAGGTTTCTAGGCAATAAGCCCCCTTTCCGATGACTTTAGAGACTCAGAAAGGTCCTTCCCATGTTGCTGCTAATTTTCCATGTCCTATGGGTTTTCGAACTTCTTCTATTTGTCTTAGCACTAGATCTCCTTGTTGTAGTACCCTTGGTTGTACTTTTTTGTTGTACTTCTTTTGCATGTTGGCTAATTGCATGGACTTATGTCAAATTTTGACTAGGCATCGTTCTTCATTTATTGTGTCGAGTTCGACTGATCTTGCTTCCATATTGGCATCTTCGTCAAAGTACTTCGTCCGAGTTGAGTCTTGACCGACTTCTATCGGAATCATAGAGTTCATGCCGTATACTAACCGGAACAGGGTTTCATTAGTTGTGGATTGTGGTGTCATATTGTAGCTCCCCTGTATTTCTAGTGTTAGCTCGGCCCAACATCCCTTTTCATCTGTTAATTTTTTCTTTAATGCCTACAATATGATCTTATTAGCTGCCTCTTCGAGCCCGTTACTTTGCGGGTGTTCGACAGAGGAAAAATGATGCTTAATGTGAAGGTCAGTTAAAAATGATGCAATTTTCTTATCAATGAATTGTGGACCATTATCAAAAATAATCTCTCAAGGCAGACCATATCTACATATGATGGATTTCCAAATAAAACTGCATACCTTGTCCAAGGTTATTTTTGCAAGTGGATGTGCATCTATCCACTTAGTAAAATAATCAATTGCTACTAACAAAAATTTTACCTGTCCTGGTGATATTGGGAAAGGTACTAGAATATCCAACCTCCATTTGTAAAAGGGCCAGTGATGAGCGGATAATTGATACGTTTTTTGGCATTATTTTTAGGTAATTTTTAGTAGGATATAGTTACTTTTAGGGATGTTTTCATTGGTTTTTATGCTAAATTCATATTTCTGGACTTTACTATGAGTTTGTGTGTTTTTCTGTGATTTCAGGTATTTTCTGGCTGAAATTGAGGGACCTAAGCAAAACTCTGATATGAAAGCTGACAAAGGGCTGCTGATGCTGTTGGATTCTGACTTCCCTGCACTCGAAATGGATTTTCTGGAGCTATAGAACTCCAAATGGCGCGCTCTCAACGGAGTTGGAAAGTAGACAACCAGAGCTTTCCAGCAATATGTAATAGTGCATACTTTATTCGTGATTAGATGACGTAAACTGGCGCTCAACGCCAGTTCCATGCTGCATTCTGGAGTCAAACGCCAGAAACACGTCACGAACCAGAGTTGAACGCCAAAAACACATTACAACTTGGCGTTCAACTCCAAAAGAAGCGTCTGCACATGTAAAGCTCAAGCTCAGCCCAAGCACACACCAAGTGGGCCCCGAAAGTGGATTTCTCTATCAATTACTTATTTCTGTAAACCCTAGTAGCTAGTCTAGTATAAATAGGACATTTTACTATTGTATTAGACATCTTTGGTCTCGATTTTATTCCATTATTTATCTTAGGAGACTATTGATCACGTTCATGGGGGCTGGCCATTCGGCCATGCCTGGACCATCATCACTTATGTATTTTCAATGGTGGAGTTTCTACACACCATAGATTAAGGGTGTGGAGCTCTGCTGTACCTCAAGTTTTAATGCAATTACTACTATTTTCTATTCAATTCAGTTTATTCCTGTTCTAAGATATTCGTTGTACTTCACCATGACGAATGTGATGATCCGTGACACTCATCATCATTCTCACCTATGAATGCGTGACTGACAACCACTTCCGTTCTACCTTAGACTGGACGCATATCTCTTGGATTCCTCAATCAGAATCTTCGTGGTATAAGCTAGAATTGATGGCGGCATTCATGAGAATCCGGAAAGTATAAACCTTGTCTGTGGTATTCCGAGTAGGATTCAGGGATTAAATGACTGTGACGAGCTTCAAACTCGCGATTGTTGGGCGTGATGACAAACGCAAAAGAATCAATGGATTCTATTCCGACATGATCGAGAACCGACAGATGATTAGCCGTGCCGTGACAGAGCATTTGGACCTTTTTCACTGAGAGGATGGGATGTAGCCATTGACAACGGTGATGCCCTATATACAGCTTGCCATAGAAATGAGTAAAAAGGATTGGATGAAGGCAGTAGGAAAGCAGAGATTCAAAAGGAGCACAGCATCTTCATATGCCTTTCTGAAATTCTCACTAATGATTTACATAAGTATTTCTATCTTTATTTTCTGTTTATTTATTATTATTATTATTCGAAAACTCCATAATCATTTATTGTCCGCCTAACTGAGATTTACAAGATGACCATAGCTTGCTTCATACCACAATCTCTGTGGGATCGACCCTTACTCACGTAAGGTTTATTACTTGGACGACCCAGTGCCCTTGCTGGTTAGTTGTGCAAAGTTGTGAAGTTATGTTTGGACCATGGTATCATGCATCAAGTTTTTGGCGCCATTACCAGGGAGAGAACGAACATGAATGCCATTATCAGAAATCACAATTTTGCCTACCAAGTTTTTGGTGCCGTTGCCGGGGATTGTTCGAGTTTGGACAACTGACGGTTCATCTTGTTGCTCAGATTAGGTAATTTTCTTTTCAAAAACTTTTTTTTCAAAAATTTATCCCTATTTTCAAAATAAATAAATAAATAAATAAATAAATAAATTATTCTATGACTTCAGAATTTTTAAGAATGGATTCTAGAGTTTCATGTAACAAGTTGAAGCCTGGCTGGCTGTAAAGCCATATCCAAATTCTTTTGGATTGAGGCTTCCACCTGTCAACATAAAAGGCATGTATATAGAGTTGGATGAAGTATCAGTTGTTGCATGCCTGATTTATATCCTAAAGCTGGCTGGCTATTAAGCCATGTCCAACCCTTGGATTGGAGCTTTAGGCTAACATTGAAAGATTCATGGAATTCTTCTTAAAAATTTTTGAAATTCTTATTTTCTTTTTCCTATATGTTTTTCGAAAAAAATAATTAAAAAAATACAAAAAAATCATAAAAACATAAAAACCAAAAATATTTTGTGATTCTTGTTTGAGTCTTGTGTCATGTTTTAAGTTTGGTGTCAATTGCATATTCATCTTGTTCTTGCATTTTTTTGAAAATTCATGCATTCATAGTGTTCTTCATGATCTTCAAGTTGTTCTTGGTAAGTCTTCTTGTTTGATCTTTAAATTTTCTTGTTTTGTGTTGTATGATGTTTTTCATGTACATTTTTACATTCATAGTGTCTAAACACGAAAGATTTCTAAGTTTGGTGTCTTGCATGTTTTCTTTGCATCAAAAGTTTTTCAAAAATATGTTCTTGATATTCATCATGATCTTCAAAGTGTTCTTGGTGTTCATCTTGACATTCATAGTGTTCTTGCATGCATCATTGGTTTTGATCCAAAAATTTCATGTTTTGGGTCATTTTTATGTTTTTTCCTATCATCATTAAAAATTCAAAAATAAAAATATATCTTTTCTCTATTTCTCTCAAAATTTCAAGAGTTTGAGTTGACTTAGTCAAAATTTTTTAAAACTTAGCTATTTCTTATAAGTCAAGTCAAATTTTCAATTTTAAAAATCTTATCTTTTCAAAAACTTTTTCAAAAATATTTTTCAAAATCTTCTTCTTAATTTTATTTCAAATTTTCGGAACTTAACTAACAAGTAATGTGATTGATTCAAAAATTTGAAGTGTTACTTTCTTGTTAAAAAAGGTTCAATCTTTAAATTCTAGAATCATATCTTTTAGTTTCTTGTTAGTCAAGTAATCAATTTTAATTTTAAAAATTAAATCTTTTTCAAAATATCTTTTTCAATCATATCTTTTTAAAATATCTTTTTCAAAAATTCAACTTCAAAATATCTTCCAACTTCTTATCTTTTCAAAATTAAATTTCAAATCTTTTTCAACTAACTAGTTGACTTTTTGTTTTGTTTTAACTATATTTTATCTTTTTCAAAACCACCTAACTACTTTCCTCTCCCTAATTTTCGAAAATTACCTCCCTCTTTTTCAAAATTCTTTTAATTAACTAATTGTTTTAAATTTTAATATTAATTTTATTTCTTCTCTTAATTTTCGAAAATCACTAACTCTTTTTCAAAATTTATTTTCGAATTTCTCCTTCTCTCATCCTATTCTATTTATTTATTTATTTACTAACACTTCTCTTCATCTCAAGAATCTGAACTTATCTTCACCCTTGTGTTTGGATTCTTACCTTTTCCTTCTTCTATTCCCTTCTTCTTCTACTAACATAAAGGAATCTCTCTACTGTGGTAAAGAGGATTCCTATTATTATTTTCTGTTCCCTTCTTTTTTATATGAGCAGGAGCAAGGACAAGAATATTCATGTTGAAGCAGATCCTGAACCTGAAAGGACTCTGAAGAGGAAACTAAGAGAAGCTAAATTACAACAGTTCAGAGACAACCTTAGAGAAACTTTCGAAAAAGAAGAGGAGATGGCAGCCGAAAATAATAATGCAAGGAGGATGCTTGGTGATTACACTACACCTACTTCCAAGTTTGATGGAAGAAGCATCTCAATCCCTGCCATTGGAGCAAACAATTTTGAGCTAAAACCTCAACTAGTTGCTCTACTGCAACAGAACTACAAGTTCTATGGACTTCCATCAGAAGATTCCTACCAGTTTTTAACTGAGTTCTTGCAGATCTGTGAGACTGTTAAGACTAATGGAGTAGATCCTGAAGTCTACAGGCTCATGCTTTTCCCTTTTGCTGTAAGAGACAGAGCTAGAATATGGTTGGATTCCCAACCTAAAGATAGCCTGAACTCTTGGGATAAGCTGGTCGCGGCCTTCTTGGCTAAGTTCTTTCCTCCTCAAAAGCTGAGCAAGCTTAGAGTGGATGTTCAGACCTTTAAACAAAAAGATGGTGAATCCCTCTATGAAGCTTGGGAAAGATACAAGCAGATGACCAAAAGGTGTCCTTTTGACATGCTTTCAGAGTGGACCATTTTGGATATATTCTATTATGGTCTATCTGAATTCTCTAAGATGTCACTGGACTATTCTGTAGGTGGATCCATTCACCTAAAGAAAATGCCTGCAGAAGCTCATGAACTCATTGACATGGTTGCAAATAACCAATTCATGTATACTTCTGAGAGGAATTCCGTGAGTAATGGGATGCCTCAAAGGAAGGGAGTTCTTGAAATTGATGCTCTGAATACCATATTGGCTCAGAACAAAATGTTGACTCAGCAAGTCAACATGATTTCTCAAAGTCTGAATGGATGGCAAAATGCATCCAACAGTACTAAAGAGGCCTCTCCTGAAGAACAAGCTTATGATCTTGAAAACTATGCAATAGCAGAGGTAAATTATATGGGTGAACCTTATGAAAACACCTATAATTCATCATGGAGAAATCATCCAAATTTCTCATAGAAGGATCAACAAAAGTCTCAACAAGGCTTTAATAATGGTGAAAGAAATAGGCTCAGCAACAGCAAGCCTTATCCATCATTTCTTAGCAATAGACAGAGAATTCTGAGTAAAGCACTTCTAATTTAGCAAACTTAGTCTCTGATCTGTCTAAGGCCACTTTAAGTTTCATGAGTGAAACAAGGTCTTCCATTAGAAATTTGGAGGCACAAGTGGGCCAGTTGAGTAAGAAAGTCATTGAAACTCCTCCTAGTACTCTCTCAAGCAATACTGAAGAGAATCTAAAAAGAGAGTGCAAGGCCATTGATATAATCAAAATGGCCGAACCTAGAGAGGAAGGGGAGGACGTGAATCTCAATGAGGAAAACCTCATGGGACGTCTCCCAGGCAAGAAGGAGTTCCTTATTGAGGACCTGAAGGAATCTGAGGCTCATATAGAGACCATAAAGATCCCATTAAATCTCCTTCTACCATTCATGAGCTCTGAAGACTATTCTTTCTCTGAAGAGGATGAAAATGTAACTGGAGAGCAAGTTGCTCAATATCTAGGAGCCATCATGAAGCTGAATGCCAAATTGTTTGGTAATGAGACTTGGGAAGATGAACCTCCCTTGCTCATTAATGAACTAAATACATGGATTCAGCAAACATTACCTCAAAAGAGACAAGATCCTGGCAATTTCCTAATACCATGTACCATAGGCACCATGACCTTTGAGAAGGCTCTGTGTGACCTAGGGTCAGGCATAAATCTTATGTCACTCCCTGTAATGAAGAAGTTGGGGATCTTTGAGGTACAGCCTGTCATATTCTCATTATAAATGGCAGACAAGTCAGCAAGACAAGCTTATGGATTGGTATAGGACGTGTTGGTAAAGGTTGAAGGCCTTTACATCCCTGCTGATTTCATAATCTTAGACACTAGGAAGGAGGAGAATGAATGCATCATCCTTGGAAGACCTTTCCTAGCCACAACAGGAGCTGTGATTGATGTTGACAGAGGAGAATTAGTCCTTCAATTGAATGGGGACTACCTTGTGTTTAAAACCCAAGGGTGTTCCTCTTCAATCATGGAGAGGAAGCATGAAAAGCTTCTCTCAGTGCAGAGTCAAACAAAGCCCTCACAATCAAACTCTGAGTTTGGTGTTGGGAGGCTACAACCAAACTCTAAGTTTGGTGTTGAATCCCCTCATCCAAACTCTAAGTTTGATTGTGGGAGTATACAACATTGACCTGATCACCTGTGAGGCTCCATGAGAGCCCACTGTCAAGCTAGTGACATTAAAGGAGCGCTTATTGGGAGGCAACCCAATTTTTATTTATCTAATTTTATTTTTATTTTATTTCTTCTTTATGTTTTATTAGGTTCATGATCATGTGGAGTTACAAAATAAATACTAAAATTAAAAACAGAATAAAAAACAGCAAAAGAAAAAGCACACCCTGGAGAAAGAGCTTACTAGCGTTTAAACGCCAGTAAGGAGCATCTGGCTGGCGTTCAACGCCAGAACAGAGCATGGATCTGGCGTTAAACGCCAGAAACAAGCAACATCCTGGCGTTTAAACGCCAGGAATACACCCTGAGGAGAGCTGGCACTGAACGCCAGAAACAAGCATGGAACTGGCGTTCAACGCCAGAAACATGCTTCAGATGGGCGTTGAACGCCCAAAACAAGCATAAAGCTGGCGTTCAACGCCAGAAACAAGAATCAATCTGGCGTTGAATGCCAGGATTGCAGCAAAGGGCGTTTTACACGCCTCATTGGTGCAGGGATGTAAATCCTTGACACCTCAGGATATGTGGACCCCACAGGATCATCTCAGGATCTGTAGACTCCACAGGATCCCCACCTACCTCAACTCACCCTCTCTCTCTCTCTCTCTCTCTCTCTCTCTCTCTCTCTTTTTCACACAACCCAATAAACACTCTTCCCCAAAACCCTTCACCAATCACCTCAATTTCTCTTCCCCATCACCTCTTCACCACTCATATCCATCCACTCTTCCCCAAAAACCCCACCTACCTTTAATATTAAAAATCTCTTTCCCACCCAAACCCTCCCTAAATAGCCGAACCTACTCCCTCTCCCTTCACTATATAAACCCCTCTATCCTTCTTCATTTTCACAAACCACAACCCTCTCTTCTTCACCTTGGCCGAAACCACACACTTCTCCCTTTCCTCCATATTTTCTTCTTCTTCTTCTTCTTCTTCTTCTTCTTCTTTCTTCTCCTGCTCAAGGGCGATCAATATTCTAAGTTTGGTGTGGTAAAAGCATAGCTTTTTTTGTTTTTCCATAACCATTGATGGTACCTAAGGCCGGAGAAACCTCTAGAAAAGGGAAAGGAAAGACAAAAGCTTCCACCTCCGAGTCATGGGAGATGGAGAGATTCATCTCCAAAGCCCATCAAGACCACTTCTATGAAGTTATGGCCAAGAAGAAGGTGATCCCCGAGGTCCCTTTCAAGCTCAAGAAAAATGAGTATCCGGAGATCTGACATGAGATCCAAAGAAGAGGTTGGGAAGTTCTGACCAACCCCATTCAACAAGTCGGAATCTTAATGGTTCAAGAGTTCTATGCCAATGCATGGATCACTAGGAACCATGATCAAAGTGTGAACCCGAATCCAAAGAATTATCTTACAATGGTTTGGGGGAAATACTTAGATTTTAGTCCAAAAAATGTAAGGTTGGCGTTCAACTTGCCCTTGATGCAAGGAGATGCACGCCCCTACACTAGAAGGGTCAACTTTGATCAAAGGTTGGACCAAGTTCTTATGGACATATGTGTGGAAGGAGCTCAATGGAAAAGAGACTCCAAAGGCAAGGAAGAGACATAGAAGAGCTAAAGGACATCATTGGTTCTTCAAGAAGAAAGCGCCACCATCACTGAGGTGGACTCATTCCTTGTTATTATTTCTCTGTTTTTTGGTTTTTATGCTATATGTTTGTTTATGTTTTGTGTCTCTACTTCATGATCATTAGTATGTAGTAACTATGTCTTAAGGCTATAAATAATTCCATGAATCCTTCACCTCTCTTAAATGAAAAATGTTTCTAATTTAAAAGAACAAGAAGTACATAAGTTTCGAATTTATCCTTGAATTTAGTTTAATTATATTGATGTGGTAACAATACTTTTTATTTTCTGAATGAATGCTTGAACAGTGCATATTTTTTATCTTGTTGTTTATGAATGTTAAAATTGTTGGCTCTTAAAAGAATGATGAACAAAGAGAAATGTTACTGATAATCTGAAAAATCATAAATTTGATTCTTGAAGCAAGAAAAAGCAGTGAAAAAGCAAAAGCTTGCAAAAAAAATATAAAAAAAGGAAGAAGAAAAAGCCAATAGCCCTTAAAACCAAAAGGCAAGGGTAAAAAGGATCCAAGGCTTTGAGCATCAATGGATAGGAAGGCCCAAGGAAATAAATCCAGGCCTAAGCGGCTAAATCAAGCTGTCCTTAACCATGTGCTTGTGGCATGCAGGTCCAAGTGAAAAGCTT
>NC_029776.3:86198020-86213319 GCF_000817695.3 Arachis duranensis
GCTAGAAAACAAAGTGCTTAGGGCCACGGCCAAGACTCATAAAAGTAGCTGTGTTCAAGAATCAACATACTTAACTAGGAGAATCAATAACACTATCTAAAATTCTAAGTTCCTATAGATGCCAATCATTCTAAACTTCAAAGGATAAAGTGAGATGCCAAAACTATTCAGAAGCAAAAAGCTACAAGTCCCGCTCATCTAATTAGAACTAATATTCATTGATATTTTGGAATTTATAGTATATTCTCTTCTTTTTATCCTATTGATTTTCAGTTGCTTGGGGACAAGCAACAATTTAAGTTTGGTGTTGTGATGAGCGGATAATTTATACGCTTTTTGGCATTGTTTTTAGGTAATTTTTAGTAGGATATAGTTACTTTTAGGGATGTTTTCATTGATTTTTATGCTAAATTCACATTTCTGGAATTTACTATGAGTTTGGGTGTTTTTCTATGATTTCAGGTATTTTCTGGCTGAAATTGAGGGACCTGAGCAAAACTCTAATAAGAAAGCTGACAAAGGACTGCTGATGCTGTTGGATTCTGACCTTCTTGCACTCGAAATGGATATTCTAGAGCTACAGAACTCCAAATGGCGCGCTCTCAATGACGTTGGAAAGTAGAAATCCAGAGCTTTCCAGTAATATGTAATAGTCCATACTTTATTCGTGATTAGATGACGTAAACTGGCGCTCAACGCCAGTTCCATGCTGCATTCTGGAGTCAAACGCCAGAAACACGTCATGAACCAGAGTTGAACGCCAAAAACACGTTACAACTTGGCGTTCAACTCCAAAAGAAGCCTCTGCACATGTAAAGCTCAAGCTCAGCCCAAGCACACACCACGTGGGCCCGGAAGTGGATTTCTGCATCAATTACTTATTTCTGTAAACCCTAGTAGCTAGTCTAGTATAAATAGGACATTTTACTATTGTATTAGACATCTTTGGTCTCAGTTTTATTCTATTATTCATCTTAGGAGACTATTGATCACGTTCATGGGGGCTAGCCATTCGGCCATGCCTGGACCTTCATCACTTATGTATTTTCAATGGTGGAGTTTCTACACACCATAGATTAAGGGTGTGGAGCTCTGCTATACCTCAAGTTTTAATGCAATTACTACTATTTTCTTTTCAATTCAGTTTATTCCTGTTCTAAGATATTCGTTGCACTTCACCATGACGAATGTGATGATCCGTGACACTCATCATCATTCTCACCTATGAACGCGTGACTGACAACCACTTCCGTTCTACCTTAGACTGGACGCATATCTCTTGGATTCCTCAATCAGAATCTTCGTGGTATAAGCTAGAATTGATGGCGGCATTCATGAGAATCCGGAAAGTCTAAACCTTTGATGCCCTACATACATCTTGCCATGGAAAGGAGTAAAAAGGATTGGATGAAGGCAGTAGGAAAGCAGAGATTCAAAAGGAGCACAGCATCTTCATACGCCTATCTGAAATTTCCACTAATGATTTACATAAGTATTTCTATCTTTATTTTCTGTTTATTTATTATTATTATTTGAAAACTCCATAATCATTTATTATCCGCCTAACTGAGATTTACAAGATGACCAAAGCTTGCTTCATACCAACAATCTCTGTGGGATCGACCCTTACTCACGTAAGGTTTATTACTTGGACGACCCAGTGCACTTGCTGGTTAGTTGTGCGAAGTTGTGAAGTTATTTTTGGACCATGGTATCATGCACCAAGTTTTTGGTGCCATTACCAGGGAGAGAACGAACATGAATGCCATTATCAGAAATCACAATTTTGCCTACCAGCCAGCTGACATCTGAGGTATGTAACAATTCAGCCGGATTGTGAATGAGCGGTGCACATTTCTGACATGCGTCACATTTCTATACTTTGTTCATGCAATCTTTGCGTAAGCTCTGCCAATAATATCCTTCTCGTAGAATTTTCGTGGCCAAACTCCTGCCTTTAGTTTGGTGGCCACAGATGTCATTATGGACTTCGGCTATGGCTGCTTGCGCTTCTGATGGTCCAAGGCACTTTAATAGTGGTCGAGAGAAACCTCGTTTATACAGGTCATTTTCCATGAGAGTGTAATAGCTTGCTTTATGCCTGAATGACTTTGGTTGTCTGTTATTTGGTGCTTCTCTGGTTTTTAAATACTGAATACGTGGACTTCGCCAGTCTTCTTCCTGTGACACACTTAAAATAATCTTGATATCTAAACTCGGTTCTGTTAGTGTGAGATGTGACATAGTATCTATTGAATCAGTTATTCTAGAATTGGCTAATTTAGATAAGATATCTGCTCTACAAATCTGTTCCTAGGTATATGTGATATTTCCAAATTTGAAAATGTTGTATCATAAGTTTTGCTATATTTAGATATTTTTCTAAGAGTAAATCTTGTACCTAAAAGTGACCGGTTACCTATTGTACTACAAGGAGAGAGTCGAAGTATAACTTTAGATTTTGGATTCCAACCTTTCTTGCCAGTCATAATTTGGCTAGTAATGCCTCATATTTGGCTTGGTTGTTGCTAGCTTAAAAAGGGAATTTTATTGACTGCTGGTTGTGTACTCCGATGTCTTTTTTTGTAAGATTCCGGTTCTGCATCCACTTTCATTTGGCGCGCCATCTACGTACAGTTCCCATTCGGTGGTTGTTCTTTCAGGAGCAGTGAATTCTGAAATAAAATCGGCCAATGCTTGTGCCTTGGGTGATCCTTGTGATTGATAGAAAATATCAAATTCTGAAAGTTCTATTGACCACTTTGTGAGTCGTCCTGCTAGCTATGGTTTCGCTAATATTTGATGTAATGGCTGGCCGGTCCGAACTATTATCTGGTGTATTTGAAAATAATGTCATAAACACCAAGCTGTGATAATTAAGCCGAATGCTAGCTTTTCTATTGTTAGATACCTTGTTTCTGCGTATAAGTGGAAATTGAAAGGTATAAGTAAAGAGGCTTACCTTACTAAGGTTTCTAGAGTATAGGTAGTGAACTGAGAAGGTTTTCGAATTCAGTAAAAGCACTTTCACATTCTTCTGTCCAGACAAACTTGTCGGCTTTTCTCAGTGTATTGAAGAAATGATATGATTTTATGGCCACTGTGGGCAGGAAAGGTGAATGCATCTGTATCACAGCTTGACATTTGTCAGGATTGGCTTCTATTCCCCTGTGTGTCAATAAGAACCCGAGAAGTTTGCCTCTATGCACTCCAAATGCGCATTTTTTTGTTTAATCTCATATTGATCTCTGTAGTTGTCGGAATATTTCGTTAAGGTCGGCTTTATGTTGTTCCTCCGAACTTGATTTGACTACCATGTCATCAACATATATTTAAATCTTCCGGCTGATCTGGTCCTTGAAGACTTTGTCCATCAGTCGCTAGTAAGTAGCCCTTGCGTTTTGCAACCCAAAAGGCATGACCTTGTAACAAAAACTACCTAACTCGGTTATGAATGTTATTTTGTCTTCATCGTTGGGGTGCATTAGTATCTGATTATAGCCTGAATAGGCATCCATGAAACTGAGAACTTGGAATCCCGAGGTATCATCTACCAATCTATAAATATTTGAGAGTGGATAGGAATCTTTTGGGCATGCTTTGTTCAGGTCCGTAAAATCTACGCACATATGCCATTTTTCCGAACTCTTTTTAACCATGGCTACATTTGCTAGCCATGATGAGAATTTGAGCTCTCGGATGAAGCCTGCGTCGCGCAATTTCTGGGTTTCTGCTATTGCTGCATTTCTTCTTTCTGTACCCAAGTTTCAATTTTTTCTGTCGTATAGGTCAAACATTGGAGTTGACTGCTAGCTTGTGGCATATAAAGTTTGGGTCGATTCTTGGCATGTCAGCAGGTGTCCATGCAAAAAGGTCAGAATTGGATCTCAATAGCTCAACAAAGTTTTGTTTAGTTCCTGCAGAAAAAATAGAACCGATATTAGTAAATTAGTTATCTCCTGCTAGTTGTACCCATAGTTGTCAGAACCAAATTGATGATCAAACCGGTCAGGTTACTGGGTCACTGGGTCACTGATTCAATCGGTGAGTCACTAATTGAACCGGTTGACTCGGTCTCATGTAAATAAAAAACATAAAATAGTAAAAAATTTAAAATTCGAAATACATATTGTCAGTTTGTCACTAACATTTTAACAACAATCGTCTCAATTTCTAAAATTAACTAATTCTACCAAATCATTATTTATCAAAGATGTATGCTGCAAATAAAGGGGATAGAAGAAAGCAATGAAGTTTCAAAAATTTGAACCTTTACATGAAAAACTTAAAATATGAGAAGTGCCAAATACTTCATAGCTTAAACTCTTGCAAACAAAACCAAGCTATCAAATATTATGCAATAGAATAAACATGAACAGAATAATATAAATTAACAGAACCTATCCACTATCTAAAACAATATAAACAAAACAGCTCAATTCACAAAATTTATCCACTATCCAACAATATAAATTCACATAAGAATATGAAAGCAACAATATAAAAATAGCCTCTCAATTCACCATAATGGTATAAAAACAGCAACAAATCAACCCTAAACACTAATAATCAGAAACAAAAGCATCAATCAACCACTAAACCTATATATTACAATGTATCAACAAAACCTGAATGATCTGCCAACAAAATTTGGGAGGATGGTGTTTCTAATGAAGCCATCTAGATCAACAATAATATAAAATAACAATATATTACACTATTGAATAATCTGCCTAAATCAACAAAATTACAATCAACCAAATATAATCAACAACAATAAAGAATCTGTTAGTACACAGCAGAATTGCTTGACTCCAAAACAAGAAAAGTAAGGTTGATAAGTAGAAATTGGTTAGAAATTGGTTTGATAAGTTACAGGTCTGGTTAGTTTTTATCTCAACATTTCCTATCATACATTATAAAACCCTTACAGAATCGACAGATTCAGTTAATCAACATCATTAATCAGTTCCTCAATTAATCAAATTATAACCTAATGAGAAATAAGTAAATAATTGAATAAATAAAAAAAATAAAAAATATAGCTAAGAAGAGGGAGACCAAGCACGGCAAAGCAGAGTCTGGCAAGGGGAAGGCAGCAGCGACGGTGAGCTACGCCGAACAAAAACGCAACGACGACGACGACGATGCGAGACGCTATCACGCAAAGAAGGCGATGAGCCAGGAAGAACATGCACAGGGGACGGTGCGAGAGTCACAAGACGAAGTAGAGTATCTCGGTGGTGGCGGTGGGCGGTGCTTTTTTCGGAGTGTGAGAGTCAGAGGCTCTCCTTCTTTAGTGAGATTGAGATAGAGATAGGGGGATGGGGGCTGCTGCTGTTCGAAGAGGGAGATTGTAGCTTTTAGGTTTCACTTAACCCCCTTAAGAATGCCAAAACGACGTAGTTTCGTTGGGAAGAGGGGCAAAAAAAATTACAACGAACCGGTCTGAGTTTTAACCCGCTCGGTTCACCGGTTTTAGTCAAACCCGGCCGGTTTAAACCGGGTCTTGCTGGTTTTCTTCCTTGTTCTGTAAGCAAGCTCACCCGAACCGACTTGGTCGCTGGTTCACCGGGTTTTCGGTCGGACCGGGCGGGTCAGTCCGGTTCTGATAACACTGGTTGTACCTTTTGCAGGTCACCCGTTGGAGCGGGTCGACAGGTATTGTTCCGAGGATTGAGCTCAGCCAGCTGATGAATCCACATTTCATGGTATTCATTTGCTCTAATTCAATGAATTTTATCAACTTTTCTTACGCTTATTCAATGAAATAGCTTGGTTTTGTAAATTCTCCATAAATTGTGCTCAAAAGTGAAAACATGCTTTTTATGCCCTTATTTGCTAAATTTGATCCAGTTTAATTCCACTTGATGCCTTGATGTGTTTGTTGAGTGATTTCAGGCTTACAAGGCTAATATGGATTGAAGAAGTGAGGAAAAAGCATGCAAAAGTGGAGAAAGCATGAAGAAATGGAGTTTGGAGATTTTCAACAAGTGTGCGCACACACAAGTATGCATGCGTACGCACAAGTGAGAGTCAGCAAGTGTGCGTCCGCACAACCTTATGTGCACATGCACAAGTGGAAAAATAGAAAGTGTGCATACGAACACGTGTGCGTAGGCACACATGGTCCTTTTGCCCTATTAAAAAAAAAGAGTCTTCTGTGCATGCGCACAACCCTGTGCGTACGCACACATAGTAACACCCTTCCTGCCAGGAGTTCTCACACACCCTCTGCGTTCGCATCCCCTTTGTTTTTTCCTTTTGTGCGTGCACACACGTCTTTGTGTGTATGCACAAGTCGTGTTCTGGGCGTTAATCAAGGAGGAGGCCCTGTTGCACCAGCCAACCACAACCCTTCTCTTCTCTTCTCTGTCTAGCCACTGCCTAGCCCCACTCATCCCTTCTTCTGGTGACCACCACCGTCCCGTCTGACCGCCACCGGCGTCGCCAAAGCGCCGCCACCATCCCTCTCTCTTTCTTCTTCCCTCTCTTCCTTCTTCCTTCTTCCATCTCTTTTCTTCTTCGCCTTCTCTCTTTACTCTTCTTTGATTTGTTTATTTACTTGTTTAATTTCTGTTTTTCTTATTTAACTTTAGTAATCTAGATTATGTTTTGCTTAATTAGTTGTTGTTGAATTGTAATTGTTCAATTTTTTATTTGTGGGTTGTTGATGCTTGAATTTTTGCTTGAATTGATGAATATGTGCATTGCACTCCATGTGTTTGACATAATGCCTGAATGAACTTTTTGTTTAATGCATATTTTGTAGCTACTTTATGTCTTAGGCTATATCCTTGTTTAGCATTCTAATAAAAAATTGTGCAGTTTTGAATGATCATCATGTTATTTTGGATTGGAATTTCAATAAGGTACTTGTTTATTACTTTGAGTTGCTAGTACCAATTTGATATGAAAATTGACATTTGATTTCTTATTTGGTGCAATTTTTAATAAGTGCATATTAAATTTAGTAAAGTGACTACGAGCCTGAGAGTTCATAATCTTATTAGGAGTGTATATGGTCTGATTCGGCTTGAAAATTCGATCCGGATTCAAAGTCTTTAAGAGTTAGTTTAGTGTGATTTTATTGGGTCTAGAGTGGATAATGGTCTCAAAAATAGATATGATCGTTATTTAGGGTCGGATACGGATCAAGGCAATTTCAACTTCAGGCAAATCCGGTTTTACTCACTCCATGTACACTTTAAAGGAATTAAAAAAAGTATATATACTTTAAATTAATTCTAATATTATATTATATTAATTATAAGTTTATTTTATTTTTAATCACATTTATTGAATTAGAAAATAAATTAAAAAAAAACATGAAATTAAAATTTGTTGACAAATTTAAATTTAAATATGGATATCAATTTTTTTGTTAACAAGTATTTTTTTATGTAAATAAGTGCATCATAATTTTTTGACGTAAAATTTATCAAAATCTAAACTTCATCTAGTCTAGACTTAATTTTAATGTAACCCAAAAATAATAAGATTTTACCAAATTTAAAGACAAGTAAAGATATAAAAAATAAATTCGATCATTATTTAAAGCCAAAATCAGGTTAAGGCAAACCCGACTTCACCCCTCCCTGAATCTTGTGGTCATGTATTGCAATTACGTAACCATCAAGAAATCCTCTCTTCTCTTCTTTTGCTATTATATTCTCTTCTACCTCGTGTTCTAGGCTTCTAGCTGAAAGCCTTCAAGTCTTTGTTCTATCCATGTGCAAGTAAGTGGCCTTGGTCTTTAATTCGGTGTCATTATATTAATATTTTTTTTTGAAATTTTTTCAGCCCAATAATTTACATCATTCATATTGAATTACTAAAAATATTATAATATAAAAGTGTATCTTTACTAGTAGAAATTTAAAATTAAACAGAAGAATTGTTTTAGTTTTGTAGTTCTTTCGATCTTCTTCAATCAAAATCTTCTGTACTTCTAGGCGGTTGAATTGCAACTCTTTTAAAAGAAAAAAAAAAGCAACAAAGGCAATTTTGGTATATTGGAAACCGAAACCTGAAGGCACTATTTATATTTGAGCATGGCACCCATTAAACCCTAAAACCCAAATAAAATAGTATCTAAAGTCCAAAAAATAATATATCTAAAATCCAAAAGATAAATTATCTAAAGAACAAAAGATAATATCTGATTTTATTCTCATTTAATTCCAAATCAAAAGTAATTATAACTTATTCAATTTAGCATTTATAACAATAAATGAGATCTTCATTATATAAGTCATTTAATTTAAAATAACATATAATTATAATTAATATATGTATTATTCACAAATAAATTAAAAAATTAAAATAATTTCCTAACATTTTTTTGTTGTCTCTTGGTTAAAAAATAAAAGGAAGTTAGTATAGAATAATCATACTTATGCGACTAGAAATTTCTTAACTACTGGAAATTAAAATTTGAATTCAAATTTATTATCTAACTTATTGTATTTTATTAATTAATTTTAAAGAAAAACGTGATTAATATAAGTAAAATAAAGTAATAGAGAGAGCATTAATTAGAAGAGAGAAAGTTTAGTATAGTAGGAATTAAATTTCTTTAGATTATTCACCAACAAAACATGAATACTTTATCAAATTGTCGTATTTATATGTCATATATATTTTAAATATGACATTTATTGATATTCATCTAATACGTATAATTTTTGTATTTAAATATGTACAGTATCTAATTTTATTTTTAATATGTATTTTTAAAATTAATTTAAAAATAATATATATTATTATTTATTAAAATAAAAATATTTTATATATATTTTATATAATTAAAAATAATAAGTTATATTTTAATATCAATAAAATATTAAAAATTAAAAAGAAAATGATTTTTTTATTTTTTTAATTAAAGATGTAAAGTGTGATATTTGATTATTTAATATTTTTTATAGTCTTATTTATAAAATATACAATAAAAAAAATGAAATTTAGATGCAGTTAACTTTATGTGAAGTTGATAGTTAAAAGTGGTGTTGTAATTATTCTATAATTAGTACAGATTTATTTATATTAGGACATATTTAGTACAAATTTGTTTTGAATAGCTTTTATTACTTGTTATTTTCTTTCCTTAATTAAGTTATAAATAATCTTTATATTCTTTATGTAATCATTCTCTAAGTGAAACAATTCAGGAATAATATTCAAAAATATTCTTTTCAAGTTGGTATCAGTGCTCCCGATTCTGAGGGCTCTGCTTTCGCATTTTTTTCAACATTTTTCTAGACAGCCTTTATTGGTGCAACTATACCTGTTTCGGTGCTCTGCCGCTGCCGCACGCCGCCACCGAAAATTTTTTTTCCGATGAGTATCTGAACGAGACCACCACCATCAGAAGCAGGATTTGTCGATCTACAAAGCCCAGGAGATTTCGTTGCCATCGGCCACTCTGCACGCAATCTCTTTGATTGTGACGTTGCTTGCCTAGACACGATTGTCAGTTTTCTTTTTTCTTCTTCTGTCTTTCTTTTGCTGCTGATTCTTACCAATGACGGATGATAAGTCTACGCCTCTCGTCAGCCCCAATGATCTACCGGTGTTACAAAGGTCATATCGTTTTTATGGGTGCAACTACCTCCAATGGTCTCAACTGGTTCGCACTACTCTCAAAGGGTGAAAGAAATTAAATCATCTAGAAGGGAACCCTCCAGTCACGACAGATCCCAAATATGAAGCCTGGGATTATGATGATGCTTTTATCATGACCTGGTTATGGCATTCTATGACACTAGAAATCAGCCATAATTATATGTTCTTCCCCACTGCTAAGGAGATTTGAAATAATCTAAGTCAGGCATATTTAATGAAAAATGATACTGCAGCATGTTATGAAATAGAAAACAAGATCTTCAATACCAAGCAAGGGAGCCTCTCTATAACAGACTACTATGGGATGCTGAATTGTTTGTGGATTAAGTTAGATCAGTATCAAAATTTGACTATGCAGTGCACACCTGATTCTACTACATTGACACAATTTATTAAAAGGATACGTATATTTGAATTTCTGTCTGGCACTCTGAATTTGATCCAATTCGGGTTCAAATTTTGGGTAAAAAAATCCTTCTCTCTCAGAAGTTTTTCATATTGTACAAGGGGAAGAAACTCAGAGGCCAATCATGTTGGAAGGAGGAAATTCTGTTGATGGTTCAGCTCTAGCCATCGACAAAGGTCTATTAAAAGGTCCATCCCTTTCGTATGGAAAGTCTCCCTCAAAGGCTCACCGTGATGATCGCTGGTGCAGTTATTGTAGAAAAATGGGTCATACTAAGGACACATGTTTTAGACTTCATGAAAAGGAGAATGTCCTCGAATGTATTGGAGGATTCAAAGGTGTCATACAAAGACGTGCTAACCGCACATTGTCTGATTCTGAAAGTGTAAAAAACCCAATTATCTCACAAGCTGCAAAGGAGCCCCCAGCCCTAACAAAAGAGAATTAGACCATTTACGTGGTCTTATGGACTCAATTAATAAGACATTTAGCCCTTGTGCTTTAACCATGACTGATAATAGTTCTAGCTTCTTATCCTTTAATACTTCTAGCATTGAAAGTACTTGGATTGTAGACTCTGGTGCTACAGATCATATGACACCCCATTTCCTTTCTTTTTCATCTTACACTAATTCATCTGGTCACAAACAAATCACTGTTGCTAACGGTTCCCATATTCCTATTACTGGATATGGTAACATCAACCTTTAACCTTCTATCTATTTGAAAATTGTGCTTCAGGTCCCAAAATTATCTACTAACCTTTTGTCTATTCATAAGGTTACCAAAGACTTAAATTGTGCTGCAACTTTTTTTCATACTCATTGTGTATTTCAGGATCTTGCCACGGGGAGGACGATTGGAATTGCTAAAGAGAAGGAAGGGTTATACTACTTACCGCATGAAAAGAGTACCACACAAAAGGCACTTAATTCAAATCATCAGACAAACATACCGTCCTGGGCAAACTCTCAGATATAACTTCAACATAAACGTCTTGGTCATCCTCCATTTAGTACCCTAAAGTCTTTATTTCCTTTTTTATTTACAAAAGTGTTTGTCGAGTCTTTTCAATGTGATGTTTGTCAATTAGCTAAACACCATCGGGCTACTTTTTCTCCCAGTAATAATAAAAGTTCTAAACCTTTTGATCTTGTTCATTCTGATGCGTAGGGACCTTCAGCTATTAGTAATATTTCTGGTGTAAAGTGGTTTGTTTCTTTTATTGATGATTGTACTCGAGTTACCTGGATCTTTCTCATGAAATATAAATCTAAAGCTTTCCACTTGTTTGAAAATTTTAACCAAATGGTTCGAACACAATTTGGAAGCCTGATTAAGCGATTATGTTATGATAATGGCAGAGAATATATGAACCAAAATTTTTTCAAGTTCCTTAAGGATAATGGAGTTATTCATGAATTGACCTGTGTAGACACCCCTTAACAGAATAGGGTGGCAGAAAGAAAAATTGTCATCTTCTTGAGGTTACTCAAGCATTACTCTTCCAAACGTCTGTTCTTAAGTCTTATTGGGGGGAAGCTGTCCTAACGAACACTTATTTGATTAATAGATTACCATCTCGAGTCCTAAACGGTATTAGCCATGTTCAATTTTTGACCAAAATTTACCCCTCTATTCTTATTATGAGTAGTCTTCAAAGTCGTATTTTTGGTTGTCCTATTTTTGTTCATATTCATAGTTCTCATCGGGGTAAGTTAGATTCTCAGGCAATCAAATGTGTCTTTATAGGTTATGCTTCAAACAAAAAGGGATACAAATGCTATCATCCTCAAAGTCGTAGATTCTTTATCTCCAAGGATGTCACATTTCATGAGTCCGAGTCCTTCTTTCCTAGTTCTCAGCTTCAGGGGAGAGTATTTTAGAAGCTAAGTTCCTTGAGTCGTCACCTTTTCCCTTGTTGTAGAATTTCACTTCTCCGGAGGATAACAAAGACCCTAAATCAGAATCACTACTAGAAATGAATAATGAGAACAGGTTTTTTGGAAAACAATATCAGCAAAGGTAGCGAGAACCCGTCCTGGTCAAATAGCAACTTCATTCGTCTGAATCGTAGGTAAGACCTCATACTCTTCAGACTCTTGACATCTTAAATACCATTTGTGCAACTAACCTAGATGATTTATCTGTTGCCATGAGAAAAGAAAAAATATCATGTGTCAAATATCCTATTTTCAAATTCGTGTCCACTAAAAATATTTTTGTACAGCACCAGAATTTTCTTTCAGCTATTGATTCTGTCAGAATTTCTACATCAGTACAAGAAGCCTTAAAAGATGAGAACTGGGTTCGAACTATGAATGAAAAAATGGGTGCATTAGAAAGGAATGAAACTTGGGAGATTGTAGAGAGACCAACGGATAAAAAAATAGTGGGTTGTAGGTGGATATACACAGTTAAATATCAATCTAATGGCACACTAGACAGGTATAAAGTAAGGTTGGTTGCAAAAGGATATACCCAAACCTATGGGATCGATTACGCGGAGACATTTGCTCCGGTGGTAAAAATGAATACCGTCAGGATTATCCTCTCCTTAGCAGCACACTTTGGTTGGGAGATGCATCAATTTGATGTTAAAAATGCCTTCTTGCATAGAAGTCTAGAAGAAGAAGTGTACATGGAGATTTCACCAGGATATGGTATCACTAGTGAAGGAAATAAGGTATGCAGACTAAAAGAGGTTTTGTATGGTCTTAAACAGTCACCTTGTGTTTGGTTTGGAAGATTTACTCAACCTATGATATCTTTAGGATATCAACAAAGCCAAGGTGATCATACTCTATTTATAAAATATTCACAGGAAAGCAAACTCACTTTACTCTTGATCTATATAGATGATATAATTATTGCAGGTGATGATGAGTTAGAAAAACAGACTTTGAAAGAAAAGTTAGCCACTCAGTTTGAGATGAAGGATCTTAGCAAGCTAAAGTACTTTCTTGGGATAGAGGTTGCTTACTCTAGACAAGGCATCTTTATTTCCCAAAGAAAATATATCCTAGATCTCCTCAAAGAGATTGATAAGTTGGATTGTAAGATCACTGGAGTGTCCATAGAGCAAAATCATAGAATTGAAAATGACGAGAAAAGTCCAAAGGTGGAGAAGACACAGTACCACAGGCTTGTGAAAAAATTTTACTTATCACACACCAAGCCTGACATAGCCTATGCAGTTAGTGTGGTTAGTCAATTCATGTATGATCCAAGAGAGAGACATTTGCAGGCTGTAAACAGGATTATTCAGTACTTGAAAGCCTCTCCATGAAAAGGCTTGCTATTCAAAAAGGAAGGAATTTTATCCATGAAAGTATATACTGATGCTGACTACGTTGGATCAATTATTGATAGGAGATCCACCTCAGAATATTGCATGTTCTTGGGAAGAAACTTGGTGACATAGAGAAGCAAGAAGCAAAATGTAGTTGCAAGATCAAGTGCAGAGGCGGAATTTAGAGCCCTGGCCCAAGGAATTTGCGAATTATTATGGATGAAGATCATACTCGATGACCTCAAAGTAAAGTATGAAGCTCCTATGGAACTGGTTTGTGATAATAAGTCTGCCATTAGTATTGCACACAATCCAGTTCAACATGACCGAACAAAGCATGTAGAAATAGACCGATATTTTATTAAGGAAAAATTGGACAATGGTCTTATAGCCACCAAGTACATCCCTTCAAGACTTCAATTGGCAGATATGTTCACTAAAGAACTTTCCAATAGAGCACTTAAAAGACCTTACTTGCAAGCTGGGAATGATAGATATACATTCACCAGCTTAAGGGGGAGTGTTATAATTATTCTATAATTAGTACAGATTTGTTTATATTAGGACAGATTTAGTGCAGATTTGTTTTAAATAATTTTTATTACCTGTTATTTTCTTTTCTTAATTAGATTGTAAATAATCTTTATATTCTATGTGTAATCACTCTTTAAGTGAAACAATTCAAAACTAATATTCAAAAATCTTTTTTTCAAGTAGTGGTTAACTAATTTGACTAATTTAAATAAATTTTTATTTAACGACTTTCAATCATCAACTTTATATAAAATTGATTGTAACCGAGTTTAAAAAAAAAAAACATATTTTATCCATTAAGTGAGGAAAAAAATAAAGAGATCCATCCCGTATATAAATATAGCTACCTACGCATATATATCTTAGGAAAGATACTCCTCGTTTCCTATGTAATTACCGATATACATCTCATCCTCATCAATAAGTGAGGTAACCAAAGGGGAAGTTTCTATTAGCAGGAGAGAAGTTGATTGAAGTGAAGGATGTGGAAGTTGAAGATTGGGGAAGGAGGAAAGGACTTGATTTCAGCCAACAACTTCATAGGAAGACAACATTGGGAGTTTGATCCAAATACAGGAACACCACAAGAACGTGCTCATCTTGAAACCCTTCGTCAACACTTCACAAAAAATCGTTTTTCCACCAAACAAAGCTCTGATCTATTAATGAGGATTATTCAGGTTTTTTTTTTCTTCTTCCCTTAAATAAAAAGTTTATGGACTTAGAACACAAAAAATCGTTTTTCCACCAACCGGCGTTTAGTTTTTCCCCTCTAATCAGCCAAAAGGTGTAGATGGTATGAGAATTGTGACATGTATGTAACTATCAAACTCATTATTTTTTAAAAAAAAAAGTTAAACTTATTTACTTATTTATTGAAACAAAAGAAAATATACTGTCAATTCTCTTGGATGAATTTTCGTCAAATNACTATTACTGTTAATAAAGATAGAGGTGTAATGGATGAGGTTACTTAGAGTCTAACTGTCTAATCTAGTAGTTAAGTATGGCAGTTTGGACCGTTATAGCTGTTGTGCGTCTAACTGATTTCCCGCTCTCTTTACCTATTCTTGTATGTTTCTCAGCTTCTATATAAGCCTGTGCTATCTCTATGCAAAGTACAATTCATAATATCACATATTCATCATTAACAGCAACCTCTGTTTTCTCTTATTATCTATCACCTTAGTATTTAAAATTCTTTAATTATGAAGCCATTGTTTAAACTTTAGATTGATAAAAAAAATATATAAATAATTATATTTTTAATATATTTTTTAGATAAGAGTTCTTTTTTTTAGAGACTTAAAGTTTGAATTATTTATATAGATTTTTTGTTTTTTAATTTTGCTTTATGCTAAATTTTTTTAACAAAAATAAAATTTTAATTTTTTATTATAAAAATTATAATATTATATCAAAAAATTATTTATTTTAAAA
>NC_029776.3:86213335-86231685 GCF_000817695.3 Arachis duranensis
AAAGACAAAAAAATTCTAAACATACTTTATTTAACATTTATTAATTTTAACAATAATTAATAAATATTAAATAAGATAAATTCTAACTATTTTTAGTTAATTTTTTTATTATCAAATATTTCAGTTTTCCAAAAAATAAAGTTAACCATAATAATAAGTAATAACTTGACACCACGCATGCAGCTAAGAAAGGAGAACAAATGTATGTGGAGCAATTCCAGCTGGCAGTGAAAATGGGAGAAGAGAAGATAACACAAGAAGCATTGTTCCTATAGACAGTACCACTAAATTATATCAAGGCCATAGTCCTCTCTTATCTGATTCTTTTGTTTACCGGCGACTGATGGTCGACTGGTTTATTTCATTATTACTCATTTAGATATCACCTATGCAATACAACAGTTCATCAGCCAATTCATGTCTTTTCCTATTTAAGTTCACTACAAGGTGGCTCTTTGTGTTCTTCGGTATCTCAAGAATAACTCGGGGAGGGGCCTATTCTTTCTAAGATCATCAAATTTTTAGCTATTTGATTTTAGTGACTCTAGTTGAAAAGTGCTCCTTTATAAAAGTTGAGCACTGAGCGTTGACTAATACTACATGTGAATCATTATGGATTTTAAATTTGTTACAATCCCTTCCTATCTCTTGTGTCCAGCCACCTCTATGACAACTAAAGCACTTTATATGCCAATCTTATTTTTCATGAAAAAACCAAGCACTTAGAATTGATTGTCATCTTGTTCGGTAGAAAGTTCAAGCCGGAATGTTGCTCTCAATTCTATCTTTGCGCCAGCTAGGGAACATATTTACTAAGCTTCTTCCTACACAAGTTTTTTATGCCAATCTTTTTAAGTTGGGAATTTTTGACATATACCATCCTCTATTTTGTGGGAATGTATTAGACAACTCAATCCAAAAGAATTGCAAAAACAAACAAGCTCAAACAGAATAATCAGCATCTTTTTTTTTTCAAGTTCTTTACATTGTTCTCTTTATCTTCTAGAAAATAGAGTCAACATTTTGTTAGTATTCTGTTAGCATATTCTTTTGGAAAGATTTGTTAGATTTGATTGTGAATATGATGAGCTAATAGAGAATGTTAACTTGTATACATATTATAACAATATACACAAAAAATGAAAAAAATAATTACACAGCATCTTTTATCTTTCTCTTCTTGCCCAAATTTTAGTAATAAGTCATCATAAAATCATACGTCCTTAATATTTGGAGTAATTTTTAAAATTGTTTCTAATGTTTAAATCGTTCGATTTATACTATAAAAGAAAAGGCCTATCGTTATGATAAAAAACCGTGACTATAGCTAGTAAAAAGAGTGACCATAGATTTATGATCACGGTTTTGGACCTATAATTACGATTTTTTACCGTGGTCTATTCTGTCGTGATCATAGGTTTATGGTCACGATTTTTTTATCTAGAGTCACAGTTTTTATGGTCACGGTTACAATTTTCAAATTCTGACACTTTAGGCCACGGTTTTTAACCGTAACCATAGGTTAATCTATGGTCACGGCAAAAACCGTGACTATAGCCTTATCTATAGTCACCCAACCTTAAAACCGTGATCATAGCCTTATCTATAGTCACAGTGACCGTAATCTCTATGGTCACCCCACCTTAAAATCATGACCATAACCTTATCTTTTCATTAGGACATGCATCAATCTTTTCATAGTCAAGACCCAAGTCTTTAACCATATTCTTAGCTTTATTAAAAGAAGTAGAAATGTTCAAATCAGGTATAGCTTCTTTCAATAACTCCAATAGAGAAATAAAAGATGTGTTATTCCAGCCATGTAAACACTTCAAGTGGTAGAGACGAATGATAAACAATAATCTTAAAAATCGAGTAGTACAATTAGGATATAATTCTTGACCTGCTTCATCGACCAACTTATAAAATCTCTTCGCATCTTCATTCATTCCATTGTTCCCCTCTTTAAGATTTGTCATATCTTCGAATACATGACGTTGCAACCCGTCAATATCATCAAGGCCGTCTCGATCATCCATGTCACATCCTACAACTGTTGGGATTATTGGTTCTCCATGATTGATCCATCTTTTATAACCTTCGACAAACTCGTAGCAACTGAGATGCTCATATACGTCATCTCGTTCACGTCAATAAGTGTTTTCATATTTTGCACACGGACACTACAAGATTTCTTTTCCAACCGGTTGTCCAATTAAAAAAGCAAACTCTAAAAAGTTATTAACATTGTTTATATACTTGTTCTCAAATATTGGTGAATCCATCCAATCTTTTGACGGAATATGATTAAACCTAACAATATAAATATCTAAACTTACTAAACATGATCTAATAGGTCAATTATACTAATAATCTAGTTAGCATATATCCACTTACTACCTAAATAAATAAAAGATCAAATTATTTTATATGACAAGTATACTTATTGCTTAGTTCTATCATTTTGAGATGCCATATAAAGTTATAAACGGTGTCACAATAACTAGTTCACTTCTGTTGTTTTTACCAGTATAAAAAAATTATTTTGTATACAAAATAAAACAAAATTCAAGAAAAGGTAAAGAACATTCAAGAGAAGGTAAATAAAATAATCAATTAACAAAATATTAAACCTAAATTAATACAAAATACAAGATAATATCTATTTTAAACTTCTATTAAAACAACAGTAACAACATAATTTTAACAAGAAGATTGGCTAGATAAGCAACAGCAACATTAAAATACATCAACAAAATACTACCTCAATTTAAAACACTAAATCAACAAATTTACTAGCTTGACATTAATAAACTAAATTCGATATACAACTTCAAATAATCAAATTCAATATTTTTAAACTAATCAAAATTCAGAATTTTACCATTTTATATAATAATTTTTTATATAATAATACATCTTAAAAATGAGAAGTTCTTGTTGGCAGATTGAGAGGGAAGACTAATAAAATAAGTTCAACATGCTCACATATATATAACTTGCTAAGAGGAATTCTTATATCTCTATCATTGGCCTAAATTATTTAGACAAAAGCTAATCATCATCCAATACATATTTAGTTAATGTTTTAGATAAAGTCAACACCGATATACAATCACAAAAATATTTTACAACACACCCAAATAAATATTTCATTCATGAACTCATCATGACCAAAAGTGAGTCTAGTTCGCAACAAAGTTGACAAAGAAAAGACCCACAGATAAATTCAATCACTTCCCCTTCAATCTGCTTGAGTCCTGCATCAAATTAATTCAAAAACAGCATTATTACTATAATAAAAAAATGAAATGAAAAATAAAGACTAAGTACAAAATAGAAGAATAAATCCATCGTCATTTATGAATGCAGGATTTTCTTGATTGTTATCAATTTTCTGGTAACATCATACACAAGCACAAACACCTCCTGTAGATAGAGGTATATTTATTTTCAATTATGTATGAAGAAATAAGAGCAAACTTCAATAGAACAGTAAATTGACAAAGTGCTAAATCACATGATAACGACAAATGAAATAATAAAGGAATCACGGTAGCAAGAACCAACATCAATCTGATTCAAGATCCAATATCACTATACTACCTACATCCAAATGAAACACCAAACCTAGTTCTCACTCAATCTCCATTAACAACTAAAAATTATCACTCTTGGGTATGGTCTGTCTGGTTATTCATTAAATTCAAGAACAAATTGAGATTCATTGATGGAACTCTACCAAAACCAGAAAGAAGCGATCCCAATTTCGAACTCTGGGACAGATGCAATTTCTTTGTACTATCATGAATACATTTTTCTTTGAGCAAAGAAATCTTGCAAAGTGTGTTATTGTGTAATGTTGCCTCTGAGCTTTGAAATGATCTGAAATACCGCTTCTATGAGGGGGATCTTTTTGGTGTCATAGAACTTCAAGAAGAGATGTATGCAATGAAATAAGTAGACCTCTCTATCACTGTATATTTCACCAAATTAAAAGGGATTTGGGAAGAACTAATGAGTTCAAATCCATCCCTCCCTGCAATTGCGGACTACAATGCTCGTGTGGGTTGAAAATTATGCGAAAATATAGCGATCAAGAGCATACTATACGAATCTTGAGAGGTTTCACTTATTAAATAAAAAATTATGCTCATGTCCCCACTTTCTAATGTAAACTTCATCTAGTCCCTGCTCTTGCAACAAGAAAGACAACTCATTGGATCTTACCACAGTGATGAGAAGATCATGGTGAATACTATAAAAGTTAATGCCGACAACAAAAACCTTAAAGATTTCACTCCAAAATTCAACTCACCCTTTGATGCAAGCAACAACCTCGACAACAACTCAACCCCAATTAAAGACAAGCAAAACCTTGATTCCCTATTCTCTAAAGACCAAAAGAAAACTTTAATTGCTATTTTTAACAAGGAAGTGATCACTCTTACTCACCACTTCAATCTCAAACCATTAAGACTGTCATAGCACCATCAGCAGGTGTTTTCTACATCCTTTCCACATCTGATCGTTCTACGGTAGAGAAGCAGATTTACAGATATTCTTTTTTTGACGTCATCATGATACATGTGGGTGGTTGTCAGTGAATTGGGGCACAACTTCAAAGGCGCAACATTATAAATTGGCTTGGCTTAACGTTCAGTGGAATGCTTAAACTCAAACGGGATTATGAAGTATTGGGCTCCCTTTTTTAGCAGTGAATCCAATCATTATTTCGATTTCTGTAGGCCAGTTGCATATGGGTTTAAGGTGAATTTGGTTTACTATTTTGTTTTGTTATACAGTATAGTGAAAATTAAAAAAATTCAAATCATGTTGTATTAGATGCAAAGACCCTAAATAAGTGAGTTGTGAAGAAGTTACCATCGATGTCAATGTCATCGTGAGCAAAAAGAAAAAAATACTTGAATGGCAAATAGTTTGAAAATCAAAAGAGAGTTGTCTTTTAAATTAGTGGTTCAAAAGACATTATACAATTTATTACGCTATTTTTATTAATAAAAAAATATGTATTATTATTATTATTGATTTGAATAGTAAGAAACAGTGAAGTATTATTGAAAAATAATAATTTAGATAAATCTAATAGAGAGGAACAAAAATATGTTATATTCATATTAATTCATTATTTTAAGACTGCATAATTCAATAACTTTTGAAATATTATTGAATAATTATTTAAAAAATAAATAAAAATTTGTTGAGTTAAGAAATTAAGTAAATTAATTAGTGATGACAAACATTATTTTTTAGGCAAAATAAATAATTAGAGTTGAGTATTAATAATTGTATGTTGCTAATTATTTATTAAATATTGCAGGTCAACACTTAGTTTAGCAGCCCAATTGAAATGAAAATAAAATAATAAGGCTGGTGGGCTGGTAAATCAAGCAAAGCCCAAAAGAAACAAAGCCAAAGAAATCAAATGGGTTGCCTAATGGATATCTGATCCAAACCCGGTTACCTCTCTCAGTTCAAAAAGCCTTCCAATCAGCTTTCACCAAAAGTAACGTCTACCTGCTCTCTCATGGTTAGAACTCAGAAAAAGTAAGAAAGAGAGCTTAGTTCCTAAGGTGGCCACAGAAGAAGAAGGAAAGGGAAGATTAAGCAAGGAAGGGTAAGGACTAATCAACCATTTCAAACCATATCAAGAAAAAGATCAGAAGCTAAAAGGTAACCCATTTCCTTATACATGCATCATATCTTCTTCTTCTCTTCCCAACTCTCTGTTCAGTCCGAAATGGGATACAAAGAAAAGTTGATTTCTGTTCTTCACTGCTGTGTATCTACGGTCACAAGTGATTCTTGGGGACCAAGTAGTTTCTCAATAGTTCAGATTCGGTTTACCATTGGAAAACTTTTGTGGTTACTGTTTTATGCTTTCGGTTAAGATAGAGAAGTCAGAAGCGAAGTTCTTATTTTGAGGATTACTGGAAAAAAGTGAACGGCTGGGTTGGTGAAGCTCAAGGCTCAAGAAGTTGACCTAGGAAAAGCAACCAAGCAACATGCAAGGAGATAAAAGAAGCTTGATGTTCATTCAGAAGGTAAGGAGAGAAAACCAGAGTTTGGTGAGTTATTTTCTGTGAAGAGTTCCCTGAAGAAGTTCCTCTACTTGGATAATGCTTTCTTTCAAAGAAGCATTCGGCCAATATTAAAGAACAAAATCAGAGGCTTGCAAATCTGGTTTATCACATAGCAAAGAGGCTGTTGTTGAAGTCAATCTCCTTCATGTTTTACAGATTGTAATTTACTTTTCAATGTTTATCTTTCTGTAATTTCTTGAGTGAAAAGGCATATTGAGAGAGCTCAAGTAAAAGCCATGAGTGAAAAGAGGCTGAGTGATACACTTGAGAGAAAAGTCTAGAGTTATTTTCAGATTTCTTTAGGTATGTTTATGTCTCGTATCTTGTACCTGTGAGGTATTCCTTTCTTAGTTAGGTTAGCACTAAGAGTAAAGAGTTAGGTATTAGCATAGCCAATGTCAAATTAGGTTAGAACTTGAGTGTGAAAGGATTGTGTCAATCATGTGGAATTGGTGTATGTAATACTTTTAACTATAGTGAAAATTCCTCCATTGTTGTGGAGGAGACTGGACGTAGGTTGCATCGCACAAGGCAACCGAACCAGGATACATGCTGGTGTTAGCTTCTCTCTTCTCTGTTGTGTTCTGTTTTCTGATATTTATGAGATAAAAATAAATTGTCTCATAAATTTTTCGCTGCTGAGTTCAAACAGAATCAGAATTAAAAGTTTGTTTTAAAGGGTCATTTCAGTAACTTAAAAGGAAGGCATAGATTCAACTCCCTTTCTCTAAACCTACCACAACCTTCAAAGTTTATTTTTTGTTGAGTATAATAATATAATTTTTTAGTTCCTACAATAAATTGGAATAATAAAATATCCAAATATCTAAAATTTAGGTATTAACTATACAATTCAATTTATTAAAAATTTAGACTACTACACCACATAAATTCCCTTTGGATATCACCAATTTTTTTTTTAAATTATTCGTACAAGCAAATAGTCAACAACATGGACAACGAAAAATAAAAATAGATAAGTTTTAATCATGCATAATAGCATCTAAAATTTAACTCTAAACTTAATTTAAAAAAAAGATAGTTTTATATATAATAGAGTAAAAAATAAATATTTTATAAATTATATGCAAAATATTAAGGATAATGAAAATATAAAACAAATAAAAGATTTACAAAAATATGAAAAATAAAAATATTAAATTTTACGGTCCGGCCTAATCTGTACGGTCCGACTAGGTTCTGTGTACGGGACGATCTGATCCAATAGGGCCCCCGCATCCGACCACGACCTGGACACCTGCACCCCTGCCGTCAACTACATGACAGCTGGGGGAGGAAATATTTTGAAAGGAGACCTCTTTTGTAGGACCTGCCCTATTGACAGGGTATATATGGGAAGAATCTTACCCCTCTTTCAAAGTACGTCACTACTGCCGTTATTCTCATAGCTGCCTGTATACTTTCTGACTTGGGCGTCGGAGTGTTATTGCAGGTGGCTCCCCCTCACTTCACAAAGAGCTCGAAAGGTTGTCTACCTACACATCTCGCGCACAGATTCAGATCCAGGTTGATTTCCACCTCCTCACCCGGAACACCTCTTCAACCCGTCTGAAACCCCGAGTAACCGAACACTAAATATAGTTTATTAGAATGAATAAAAAATTAAAATTAGTATAAAAAAATTGAATAAAACACCTCAAACAATTTTATATAGATTAGCATTCATTTTTTTATAGAAAAAGAGGTTGATCTTTTTCTTCAAGTGCAAAATATCAAAACTTGATTGAAACAAAATAAGAACACAACAAAATCATATAAATGTTGCAAGAAAAATGTCAAAAAATAAAAAATTATAAAATATATTAAAATTCATTAAAATATTTAGATACAAGTAAATATTTGATAAATATACATAGATCAACAAATATAATTAGAGATAGAATTTGATGAATATGATGTACTCTAACAATTACAACAAAAAAGTCAATTATTCTATAAAGTTAAACGAAAAAAAAAATTAAATTTGAGTAAGAAGAACAATTAAGGATAAAAATAGGTTAGGCGGGCTCTTAGTTTATCATAGGCCTATCATTTGATCTGTACTTGGCTTAGTCTAACATGATTTGTTACAAAATAGGCTTAGACTCGCGCTATTATAAAAATTTAATATGTTAATAGATCAAATTCAGACTCACTAATAAATTTTATTGGCTTGTCTGTACTTGTTAAAATATAAATAAATATTTTAAATTTATTATATGGATGAAAAACCATTCAACATTTTTATTTCATCATAACTTGAATGTCATACATTAAGCTAAAAATCTCTTGGATTTTATTTCCATATTTGGTTCTTTGAACCTGAAATAGAATTACTTCCTTATTCCAATTAATAATATTGGTTATGCTACGTGTATACTAAAATCAGTCACTAAAGTCAACCACAAATATAAAATATATTATTGGAATACAAATATACATTAAAAATAAATTAAACCATACATGTATTTATACACAAATATATTAGTGGCTGATTTTGGTGTACAAATAACATTTTTCATTTTGAATACTTGTAAACATTAAATAAATTTGGCATATTACATATAAGTAACTTTTAAAAAATCGTCATGTCCTTTAACAAGTTTAAGGTCAAATCAAACTCAATAACAACCTAAAATATATAATATTAACAGTTTGGGATATTATTGTTATATTTTTTTTCTTTGAGAAAAAATAATTTTACAATCAATTTTTTACTTTTTTTAATCAATATTTTTATTTATCAGTATTTTTATCGGACATTCTCAATGTATATAAATTACTAAAAAATAAAAAAAATTCATTAAATTTTAATTAATGAGTACTCATTACAATATTTCATTATCTCAAATCATCAACTAGAGTCAATTACAGATTTCTCAAATCATCAACTAGAGTCAATTATCTTATACTCCATTTGACATGTATAATTTTTTAAAGTCTAATTAGCAAGTTAAGTGACACATATCCATATTGATAACTTTAATATTGATAGCTTTAATATGTGTTTTACTATTTTGCATAGGATTTTTTTTAATTATAGTTTCATGTCAAAATTGGCAATTAGGTAGAGTAGTTTTTAAAGTAAAGATTCTGGATTATTTTGTTTGTGTACTATAGAAGACTAGAATGATTACAACCACAATCACAATTTCATGGTGTAGTGACAACTCACGGAAACTTAGCTATTATTGTCTTATTATCCATGTTTTGAAAATTCAAAGAGTTCAACATGATCGATTCTTCACCATCGATCACCAGAAGAATATGATGTAAAATAAATATTGAATTAATCGTATATTAACTTAATCATTTTACATAAAAAAGGTGAAAAGAATCCAGAAGCATTTCCTTTATTCTTCTATTTATTTTTCGGGTGGTCATTTCTTTTTTTTTTTTTTAATTCTGCCCGGCCATTTGCTATCCTCTTGGATGATTTTCTATCTTCTTAGATAAGCATTAACCTCTTTTTTTTAGACATAAATATCTACATTAACTTATTTTTTTGACATAACTTCAGCATACAATCAATCCAATTAAAAAATCCATGAAAAAAATGGTGAAGGCCAGTGTAAAACTTTTTTAACTGAGCCATAAGAGTATTTTCCTTTACGCCATAAACTCTGGAAGGCTCAACTAAACCATTCGAACCTATGCGGCAAGCCCTGCAACGAAACTGTTGGCTCTGACATCTGTGTCTCAATGCTGGACGTGATTCGAGGCACGTGTACGTTTTTCATTGCATCACATAGAATATTTGTAAATCTGTACATATTTAGCTCTTTACCGTATAAATTACCTTCCACACCTCATATATCCTTATATCTAAATAGTTGGATAATAGATACTAATGCTACTGCACATGTCACATTCTCCTTAAAAAAATTTTAAAATTACAATGTTGTGGATCCTGTTTTAATCAAATACCCCAATGGCACTAAAATAATTATCAATATTTGTGGAACTGTTGTGCTATCACAAGATTTTATTTTAATCAATGTTCTTTATGTTCCATTTTTAAAATTTAATTTAATCTCTGTATCAAAAGCTACTGACCTCTTATCTTGTAAATTTTTGTTTAAAAATATACATTATAAGGTACAGGACAATCTTTTCTTAATGATGATTAATCATGCTAAACAAAGAGATGGACTATACATTTTGAATAAAGAAACATTTTCTACCAACTATCAACTAAAAACTACACATACAGTAAATTCAGACAGCACTTTATCAACCATCACTGCTAATACTACTAATAATTCCATTGATGAAGATATTTAGCACTATAGACTAGGTCATATTTTTATTAATAGGCTATTAAAAATGCAAAAACATTATCCTTTTATTGTTTTTCCCTTAAATAATACCCCTTATGAACCATGTCATTACACTAAACACAAACGCATGTCCTTTAGCTTAAGCCAAACAAAGTCAGAAAAATTGTTATTGATTCTACTATAAATATATTGACACCTTTGGGTATATTTAGAATCCAATCTACTAAAAAATTGCTTAAATCCTTGCTAATTTAAGCATTAGAGTCTCTTACAGGTATCACATCCACCTCCTCATGAGGAATTCAGACGGCGGCACCTAGACACCAATAGAAGTCGGACGCTATCTTAAAAAGAGTCTGGACATCATTACCTTTGACAGCCATGAAATATTTCATGGATTTTTTTGGACATATTTCATAAGTCACTAATTTAAAAACACAAAATTATGGACTTTTACACTCGTGGATATAAATTAAATTTGTTGTAATACAAAATGATACATGAGCTAATCATTTTATATATGCTGGTGGTGTAAATCCCGATTAATTAGAAGATAATTAGTCAATAAATTAATTTTTAATAAGAAAGATTAGAAATGTGAATATTATATCAAATTAGGATAGAGCTCATCGAAACGAGAATTTTGACACTAATTTCCAAAAAAACGGTCCAAAATTAAACCGAACAGACCAAACCAGTTGAACCGAGCCCATGGACCCAACCAGCCCAGCACGTTTAAGTGAATTACGGTTTCTTCCTCCCCATTTCAGCAAATGATACGCTGAAGCCATAGCAGGAGAGAGAAGAGAAAACCTTCCCTAACCTTACATTACTTTCCAACACACGTAACTCCTTCGTCCGAGCTCCGATCGTCGCACTGTTTGCGGCCACGCGTTTACCGCGTCGAGCTCTACGTTTCTACCGGAACAATTTTATTGGTAACTTGTTTAATCACTCTCAGCTTTTTCTTCCCCCAATTTTTGAATTTTAAGTGGGAATGTTGAATTTCTTTGATTTCTGATGTTTTAGGATCCAATTAGCTTGAGGAAAATGTTCACTCTTGCTTATGTGAAGCTTGGGTAAGGTGAAGATACGATAATTCTATTTTATTTTCATTGAATTTGAGCTTTGAGTATTAAATTGGGTATATGTGTGTTATGAATGTGTATTAGGTTGTGAATAAATAATTGGAGATTGAAATTGTGAATACTGGAACTTGGAGGAAGCGGATTAGTTGAGGTTTTGAGGGCTGTGTTCTTTTAGAAAAATTGTCTTGGAATAATACCTGGGAATCGGCTAAGGTATGGTTTAGGTTTCTTGCATTTAATATATAATTTTCTGTGAAAACTTAGGCTAGACGACCATAGGATAGGTTGGAATGCAGGTGTATGTTTAATGTTTAGTAATTTGTCGATGAATATATTTGGTTGACGTTTATTGGATAATTAGTTATTAATTTTGGATGCTGAATGTTGTTATGTTAATTTGGAGAGAATTATGGTTAAATGTTATTGTTGATGAACATGGTTGGTTTGGTGCTTGTTGATTAACTAATAATTTGGTGAATTATTGATTTGAGGTATTTTGTGTTAGAAGCCTAGGATTAGTGAACTATGATCCTTAGATGAATTTTAGTTGTTGGATTTGAATATTGTATGAGTATAATTGTTGATCTGAGGTAGATTTATTGTGGTGACTGTTATGGTGATGAGGAAGGGTGTGTTGAATTGAAAAGAAAGCAGGTTTGGACCCGAAAAGGGTGGCAAAGTCTGAGTTTTAGAGGAGGTGTTGCCAAAATTTTATAAAAATTAGAGATCTTGTTTATATGATTATCTAAAAAGATTTAGATTTAAAGGTTATATGGTTTGATTTAGAGTTATTAAGAAAATGAGTATGTTTTAAGTTTGAAGTTTGATTCTTAGAAAAGAATGAATTATGTTTTGAATTGGAACTATTGATGGACGGAATGAGAGGTGTGATAATGAAGGATAAGGATTAAATATGTTTAATGTATGACGATGAATGAGATGCAATTCTGAATGATGTGGATGTTGATGAATTATAATTGAATTATTTATATGGCTTATGAATTTGAATGATCTGAGATACGAGATTCCCTGGATAAAGTGACGTGGCTTGCCACCACGTGTACCAGGTAGAAAACTCGATAATCTGTTGACCCTACGACGTAAGTGTGACTGGGCACTATATAAATTCCCGAAAATGTTACCCCCATTGAGCAATATTGATTATTTGAGAAAAAGCTATGCATAGACTCTTGGGGATGCACGTTGGGGGACAGTCTAAGGACAATTCAGACTTGTCGGGTTGGCTGGATAACCGACAGATGAGCCTTATCAGCCATAGGACAGGCATGCATCATATGCATATTACTTGAATGACTTGCTTGTGTATTAACTGGGTGTGCCTAAATGTACTTGCCATGTTAAATGTATATTTGTTATCTGCAGTACTTGTAACCTTCTTGTGCTTGCCTTTGTCTGTTTAGTTGTCTGTGAAAATGCATGATGGAGTTGGAGGTAAAGAGGAATAGAAGAATGAGATTTATATTTAAAGTTAAGTTAAGTTAGGTTTAAATATCCTTAGCAAACTACCTTTTATGGCTTCTGTTTAATACTTTAAGCTCTACAATCTGAGTGTCGGCGTTCTAGGATTGCCTCTGGCATTCCCAGGACCTTATATATTATGTGTATGGTACCTTTACCATACTGAGAACCTCCGGTTCTCATTCCATACTATGTTGTTATTTTTCAGATGCAGGTCGAGAGGCATCTCATTAGGCGTCTGGACTCTTGAAGCGGAGTGGTTACTGGGTTATTTTGTTATGCTATGATGTATATATATGTACTTAGCTTACTCTCTACATAACTTATTCTTTTTGATCCTCCTAGAGGTGTTTGGAGAGGCAGGATTTTGTTTATGTACATTTGGGTTTTGGATATGTATATATATGTATATATGTGTGTATATTCTCCGGCCAGTCTTGACTTCGCAGGCTGAGTCAGAAGCTCGTTATTTTGTATCTTTGACTCTCTGTTCCTGTTTTGGGTTACTTTACACTTGATAGCTGTAGCTTTCGTAGCACGCAAGTTAACTCATTTCTCGAGTGTTAAGCTTTTATATTCGTGATTTTTTTATTTCCTCTATTCTTCAAGGCTCCTAGCATATTATAATTCTTCTGTTATTATATGTACTCATTTTATTTTAGAGGTCGTAATACCACACCACCTCTGTTTTATGACTTAAGCGTAAAGCTTAGTGTGGTAGGGTGTTACAGGTGGTATGAATTTGTAGCTCATGTTTTTACAATTAGGGACAACAAATGAGTCGAAGCCCGCCAAAATAACTTGTTTAACTTGTCAAAAAAGAAGGCCGAATTAAAAAATTGAATTCACCTTAAAGAAAAAAAATTCTTCTAACCCATCTCACTAACTTAACTTAAGGACATTAGTGAGGTGAAACAGGCAAGCCTACAGAATGTCTACTTAATTTTTTTTCAAAGTGCTCAACTCAATACCTATTAAAAAAATCTTATCAACTTAGTTTATAATAATATTTGTTTTGATAAAATTATGAAGATTTTAGACCAAGACTTGAAAAAACGGATAAAAAACATTCTTATCAGCCTATTATTAAGCGAGATAAAATCGTATTATAGAATCACTTAATTAAGTGGGACAAATAGGACAGGCCAATCTGCCTAAAGTAGGCTCAACGCTCAACGCGAGGTAGGGTAGGATGGGTTATCTCATTTGTCACCCATATTTAAAATAAATAATAAAATTTTTAAAATAAAAATACTAAAAATAAAAATAAAAAACCAAACTTAGCTAATAAATTTTTTTTTTCATTGAAATTGCAATATTGCTATTTCAAATAGTCAAATTATAGACTTTGTTATTCTCCTCCTATAATCCAATTAAATTAAGGACAAATAACGCATATAAACCAAGTATTGGGTATATGTACACGATTCCACCAAAGTAGAAAATGTTACAAGGTTCCACCAAGAACATTTTTTATATAGTTTGAATTAGTGCAATTCGAATTACACATTTATAGTAATTCAAATCATACTGATTCGAATTACACACACACTCAAGCACTAATTCGAATCAACATGATTCAAATTACACACACACTAATTCGAATCAAACTGATTTGTATTACACACACACACACACTAACACACACTAATTCGAATGGGTTAGGTTCGAACTACGCAATTTGTGGTGCCCATAGTAATTTGAAACAGGTTATTTCGAATTACTCCATGTTTTGCCTATATAAGGAGTTCAAACTAACCTCATTCGAACCTCTATTCCAAATGCATACCCCACTAAATCCTAGAAAAAACGATCCAAAACGACTCCAACAAAGGCTTGAGCAGAATATTTAGCTGATAGGAGATAATCCGGACCGACTTTATCGTTTGGATGGAGTAGCCCATATAGCTAGTGTCATCAACAAAGAGGTTAGTGCGAACTTGTTCTTTTAAAATAGGAGTGAATAACTTATTTTATATATATATTTTTTGTTAATGGCTTTGATAGTGAATGATGTTAGTGGCATTGTTAGTGAATGATTTTAGGAGTTTTGTTAGTGGTTTTGCTAGTGAATGATGTTAGTGGTTTTGTTATTAGGGGTTTTGTTAGTAGTTTAGGGGGTAAATGATGTTAGTGGTTTTGTTATTGGTTTTGTTAGTGAATGATGTTAGTAGTTTTGTTAGTGGTTTTGTAAGTAATTTTGTTAGTGGTTTTGTAAGTGGTTTTGTTAGTGGTTTTGTTAGTGGTTTTGCTAGTAGTTTTGTTAGTGGTATTGTTAGTAGTTTTGTTGGTGGTTTTGTTAGTGGTTTTGTTAGTGAATGATCTTTTGTTAGTGAATGATTTAAGTGGTTTTTATTTTTTGGTACATTATCTTTGCAGCCCCAACGATGTATCTCGAGCATGCGACGACAGCAGGGTATGCGTCTAGACGAGAGGTATTTTCCGTACTTGCAGATGGTCAGCTTATACGTTGAGCGTTGGCGTCTGGAGATGCACACGTTTCATATGCCATTCAGGGAGTGTACTATTATACTGCAGGACGTGGCGTACCAGTTAAGATTGACGATTGATGGACGTTATGTTAGTGGTTGCCTGATAGATTTCCAGACGTACATCCAGGGTGGTCAGCCAGCTTGGGTGTGGTTCCAGGAGTTGCTGGGTGTGTTACCTCCTACGAACCAAATCCAGAAGTTTACAGTGAACTGCAGCTGGTTCCAAGAGACCTTCGGAGAGCTCCCTAAGGGAGCCAATGAGCCCACAGTTAGGAGGTACGCCCGGGCCTATATCATGATGCTGTTAGGGACTCAGCTATTTACCGATAAGTCCAGCAACCGCATTCACATTAGGTGGCTCCCATGCGTAGCTAGGCTTGAGGACATGGATGGCTACAGCTGGGGATCAGCTGCTCTCTCTTGGTTATACCGGTGCATGTGCCGCGTGACAAACAGACATGTGGTGAAGTTATCCGAACCATTACAGTTACTTCAGTCATGGATCTTCTAGCGCTTTCCTGAATTTAGACCCGCTGGATATGATACGTTCAGTTGGCTCTTGGCCTCGAGGTATTGTTAATTTATTCTATTGTCTACTATTATTTTATTATATCTACGTTTATACTGTTATATTACTTGGTGTTATTTCATTTCGTGATAACATGGGGCGTGTGTTGCAGGTGGTCAGGTCACAATTCTACAGCGAGCGAGAAGGGACCTTGAGTGCAGATATGGAGGCTCAGGATAGACCTCTTACAGGTTGTGGATGTAAGTATATGAACCACTCCTTCTGATTTATACTATTTCAGATTAGCAAGTGTTCTTGGCTAAACGTTGATGGTTTGTATTCGCAGTTTATTTGGATGTCGTACAGCTCTCCTGACGTTCTTCAGGTTGTGAATTCGGAGATATTGGAGCCTCGGCATACGACGTTATGGAGGTGTGTGACAGCGCTGATATATTTTGCCGTCATAGAGTGGCACCAGATAGATCGGGTGCTACCACAATTTGGTGGAGTACATCCCCCACCCCAGCCCGCCGTGGACATCGACTTTTTGATGTCCAAGGATGGCAGAGGTGGTGATCATTGGTTCCCGTACAGCTTGCAGTTCTGGCACCTTCATTGGGAGAGCCGAGCGGATCATGTGCTTTGAACGAATAGCTCTGCCAACCTTCCCATAAGTGGCCTTCACTAGAGAGCATACTGGAAGGTTCCTGACTCCCTTCAAGATGGAATTAACACACTCGGAGATGTTTATCGTCATGTGTCTGAATCTCCTACCCTCATCCCGATGCTGAGTCCACAACGAATAGTCAATCCTGTTTTCCCAGTCACACATGGCAGGGTCTTCAGACCGCAGAATATCAAACCAGTAATCGAATTCTACCTCAGTCTTGGCATACGCTGCATTCACAAGAAGTCTCCTTGCATCCTTACCCTTGAATGTGAGGGCAAAATTTGCGGCCACAAGTCGAATATAGAATGCACGGTATACAGCAAGTGGTAGCCATCCTCCGTCGGCAGCCTCAAGTGCAACCTTGATACCGTTGTGCTTATCTGATATCACCAAGATACCCGGTTGTAGGGTCACGTGCTGGCGGAGATGGGATAGAAAAAATGACCAGGACACCGCATTCTCACCCTCTACGAGTGCAAATATAATAGGCAGGATGTTGGAGTTCCCGTCTTATGCAATAGCAACGAGCAACGTACCCCCATATTTACCGTACAAGTGGGTCCCATCAATACTCGCCAACAGCTTACAATGCCGAAATGCCTCAATACATGGTGGGAATGTCCAGAAAAGCCGGTGAAAATAGGCTTGCGAACCGTCCACCTACTCCCCGCTAGAATAAAACTCGTCCTCAGCACTGCAACACTACCATGCATCGTCAGTTGCACTCCCAAGACCCACCGCGGCAGATCGTTGTATGACTCATCCCAATCTCCGTAAATATAGGCGACAGCCTTCTGCTTGGCCAACCAGACCCTCCTATAAGTCGACCTGAACCCAAAGTGTGCCTCTGTCGCATTCAACAGTATCTTGATGCACACGGATGCATCAGCTCTAACCATTGGCATGATGAAAGCCGAGATCACATGATAATCAAGACTCCTGTGATCGCTCGATATCGACGTCGCGAGACAAGTATGAGGTCCGTTGTATCGTTTTACCTCCCAAATACCCTTGCGCTTCCAGAGACTTAGCCTAATCAACCATGTGCACCCGTTCCCAAACTCATAACACTTCCCTACGTACTGGCGATAATCGGACTCCACCACTTTGTACTGTACCCCGCGTCGGATGCTATATGTCTTCAGGCTTAACACAGCCTCCTCTTTATCCTGAAACTGCTGACCAACCTGAAACTCTGTAAGACCCACAGTCCCCTGGGTATCTCTAGCACCAAATCCAGTGGGTTCCACTGGAACCCCCTCTTGTCTCATGCATCCAAGTCTAAAGATGAAAAATGCAGATGGTACTTGATAGCGCGAAATTGTGATCAATACTTTTCACAAATCAAATAATCCCCGGTAATGAATCCAAAAACTTGGTGTTCAATACCATGGCATAAACACAACTTCGCACAACTAACCAGCAAGTGTACTGGGTCGTCCAAGTAATAAACCTTACGCGAGTAAGGGTCGATCCCACAGAGATTGTTAGTATGAAGCAAGCTATGGTCACCTTGTAAATCTCAGTCAGGCAAACTCAAATGGGTATGGTGATATACGAATAAAACATAAAGATAAAGATAGAGATACTTATGTAATTCATTGGTAGGAATTTCAGATAAGCGTATGAAGATGCTTGTCCCTTCCGTCTCTCTGCTTTCCTACTGTCTTCATCCAATCCTTCCTACTCCTTTCCATGGCAAGCTTAAGCAAGGGTTTCACCGTTGTCA
>NC_029776.3:86232288-86232819 GCF_000817695.3 Arachis duranensis
ATCACATTCATCAAGTTGAAGAACAAGTGATATCTTAGAACAAGAACAAGCGGAATTGAATAGAAGAACAATAGTAATTGCATTAATACTCGAGGTACAGCAGAGCTCCACACCTTAATCTATGGTGTGTAGAAACTCCACCGTTGAAAATACATAAGAACAAGGTCTAGGCATGGCCGTTAGGCCAGCCTCCCAATGATCTAAGATAGCATAACAATGAAGATAGCTACCCTCCGATATCTCAATACAATAGTAAAAGGTCCTACTTATAGAAAACTAGTAGCCTAGAGTTTACAGAGATGAGTAAATGACATAAAAATCCACTTCCGGGCTCACTTGGTGTGTGCTTGGGCTGAGCATTGATGCATTTTCGTGTAGAGACTCTCCTTGGAGTTAAACGCCAGCTTTTATGCTAGTTTGGGCGTGTAACTCCCATTTTGGTGCCAGTTCCGGCGTTTAACGCTGGAAATCTTGAGGGTGACTTTGAACGCCGGTTTGGGCCATCAAATCTTGGGCAAAGTATGAACTATC
>NC_029776.3:86233826-86234431 GCF_000817695.3 Arachis duranensis
CGAATAATAGAGGTGACAAATGAGATGAGGGAAGGCTAACCTTGCCAAGGTAGAAGACTTGTCCGCCACCTTATAAAGTTCTTGGGATATAACCTCATGAACTTCTATTTCTTCTCCAATCATGATGCTATGAATCATGATAGCCCGGTCTAGAGTAACTTCGGACCGGTTGCTAGTAGGAATGATTGAGCGTTGGATAAACTCCAACCATCCCCTAGCCACGGGTTTGAGGTCATGCCTTCTCAATTGAACCGACTTCCCTCTTGAATCTCTCTTCCATTGGGCGCCCTCTTCACATACGACTGTGAGGACTTGGTCCAACCTTTGATCAAAGTTGACCCTTCTAATGTAAGGATGTTCATCTCCTTGCATCAGGGGCAAGTTGAATGCCAACCTTACATTTTCCGGACTAAAATCCAAGTATTTCCCCTGAACCATAGTAAGATAATTCTTTGGATCCGGGTTCACACTTTGCTCATGGTTCTTGGTGATCCATGCATTGGCATAGAACTCTTGAACCATTAAGATTCCGACTTGTTGAATGGGGTTGGTAAGAACTTCCCAACCTCTTCTTCGGATCTCATGTCGGATCTCCGGATATTCAC
>NC_029776.3:86234550-86235134 GCF_000817695.3 Arachis duranensis
CCTTGAGATGAATCTCTCCATCTCCCATGACTCGGAGGTGGAAGCTTTTGCTTTCCCTTTCCTCTTTCTAGAGGTTTCTCCGGTCTTGGATGCCATAAATTGTTATGGAAAAACAAAAAGCAATGCTTTTACCACACCAAACTTAAAAGGTTTGCTCGTCCTCGAGCAAAAGAAGAAAGAAGAGAGTAGAAGAAGAAGAAATGAGGAAGAAGGGACTGGCTTTGTGTTCGGCCAAAAAGGGGTAGAAGTGGTGTGTATGTTGTGTGGAAATGAAGGAGTGAAGGAGGGTTTATATAGGAGTGGGGGAAGGGTAGGGTCCGGTCAAGTGAGGGTGGGTTTGGGAGGGAAAGTGGTTTGAATTTGAATGGTGGGGTAGGTGGGGTTTTATGAAGGATGGATGTGAGTGGTGAAGAGAAAGATGGGATTTGATAGGTGAAGGGTTTTTGGGGAAGAGGTGTTGAGGTGATTGGTGAATGGGTGAAAAAGAGAGAGAGTGTGGTAGGGTAGGTGGGGATTCTGTGGGGTCCACAGATCCTGAGGTGTCAAGGAAAAGTCATCCCTGCACCAAATGGCATGCAAAAATG
>NC_029776.3:86238358-86239758 GCF_000817695.3 Arachis duranensis
TGCATTAAGGAATAGTGTTAGTCCATAACTAGAAGGATGTGAGAAGTAGGGGAAATAATTTTTGAAAATCAAGTAAAAGATTTTGAAAACATTTTGAAAAACACTAATTGATTTTCGAAAATAAAAGTGGGAAAGAAATCAAGTGATTTTTGAAAAAGAATTTGAAATTAGAAATCAAAAAGATTTGATTGAAAGTTATTTTGAAAAAGATGTGGTTAAGAAGATATGATTTGAACAACATTTTAAAAAGATTTGATTTTAAAAATTAATGACTTGGCTATCAAGAAAAGATATGATTCAAACATTAAACCTTTCTCAACAGAAAAGGCAACATACTTGAAATGTTGAATTAAATCATTAATTGATAGCAAGTATCTTTGAAAATAGAAGGAAATTGAATTTGAAAAAGATTTGATTGAAAAGATATGATTTGAAAAATATTTGATTTTGAAAAATTTTGAAAACTTGAAAAAAATTGCATTAAAAACAAAATCTTCTCTCTTGTGCCATCCTGGCGTTAAACGCCCAGAATGGTGCACATTCTGGCGTTTAACGCCCAAAATGCTACCCTTTTGGGCGTTAAACGCCCAACCAGGTACCCTGGCTGGCGTTTAAACGCCAGTCTGTCTTCTTCACTGGGCATTTTGAACGCCCAGCTCCCTGGCTGGCGTTTAAACGCCAGTCTGTCCTTCTTCACTGGGCGTTTTGAACGCCCAGCTTTTTCTGTATAATTCCTCTGCTGTATGTTCTGAATCTTCAATTCTCTGTATTATTGACTTGAGAAGACATAAATTAAAAATATTTTTGGATGAGGAATAATCAAAATGCAACTAAAATTAAATAACAATGCATGCAAGACACCAAACTTAGCAGTTTGTATACTACTGACACTATATGAGACACATAAACACTCAAGTCAAGAGAATTCAAAGATCAAAGCAATGAAATCATCAAGAACAACTTGAAGATGAATGAAGACACATGCATGAATGCAAGAAGAACAGAAACATGCAATTAACACCAAACTTAATATGAGACACTAGACTCAAACAAGAAATTTTTGGATTTTATGATTTTGTAATTTTTTTGTGCTTTTTTTTTTCGAAAATTAAGTGGAAAAAGAAAATAAAGATATCAAAATTCTTAATGAGAATTCCAGGAATCATGCAATGTTTAGTCTAAGAATCCGGTCCAGGAATTAGACATGGCTTCACAGCCAGCCAAGCTTTCAAAGAAAGCTTCGGTCCAAAACACTAGACATAGCCAATGGCCAGCCAAGCCTTAGCAGATCACTACTCCAAAAGCAAGATTGATAGAAATCAACAAGCTCTTGTGACGATAAGTTGAAACCTCGGTCCAATGAAATTAGACATGGCTTCACAGCCAGCCAGACTTCAACA
>NC_029776.3:86240979-86243041 GCF_000817695.3 Arachis duranensis
TCAAATCTTGGGCAAAGTATGGACTATCATATATTGCTGGAAAGCCCAGGATGTCTACTTTCCAACGCCGTTGAGAGCGCGCCAATTGGGCTTCTGTAGCTCCAGAAAATCCACTTCGAGTGCAGGGAGGTCAGAATCCAACAGCATCTGCAGTCCTTTTCAGTCTCTGAATCAGATTTTTGCTCAGGTCCCTCAATTTCAGCCAGAAAATACCTGAAATCACAGAAAAACACACAAACTCATAGTAAAGTCCAGAAAAGTGAATTTTAACTAAAAACTAATAAAAATATACTAAAAACTAACTAAAAGATACTAAAAACATACTAAAAACAATGCCAAAAAGCGTACAAATTATCCGCTCATCAGTACTACTGAGTCCCAGAACTAGAACCACCACCAGCCCCCAGCTGAGTTACTCGCTGCAATGTCATCGTCACTATCATCATCAATGAGGTCAGGCTCCACATCATCATCGCCATTATCATCCAGCAATGCATCACCGATCCCAGTCGATGTCCCACACTGTAAAAAAAATCGGCACCCTCTCCACGATACCAACCTCTCCGCCACCATTGCAGTTGAGATCAACGGCGAACGATGGGGATGCGACAGGCTCGTCCCTAGGTGCATTCACGGGCACGGACGAACATGCACCAACGGGTCTCGAGCTAGAACCGGCTACGGTGCCTAGAGTTTGGGTATTCCGATTCGAACCTCCCGAGCTAGATACCACATCAACCAACTTTGTCAACAACTCAGGTGTCCTGGCCTTGGGAAACTGGCGACAACAATGGAACAGGACTTGCAAATCCTCGTCACTCCCTATAACGAAAGAATCGTACTTCACGTCATCTCTAAGCACTGAGATCAGAATGTGATAGAATAGCTTCTGAGCCTGTTTCACGCCTTGCAGCCCAAGTTTCTGTATTATAGAATTCAAAAAGTCATCGAATCTCGTCGTTGATCTCATAAAAATACTCAAAGGATCTTTATCAGTAAACTTCTCACCGGAGCGTGTCTTTCTCTTAATCGACCCTCTATAATGCACCAACACTATAAAACTCTCTTCACTAGGCATTTGGTCTCACACAAATTGACTCAATTCACGTTCACACCATATTTATACACGTTTGGGGCTTCTTAATTCGAAACAACCATTTTCAAATTAAATACACACAATTCGAATCAGCTAGATTCGAACTATAATTCGAATTCCTCACCATATAATTCGAATAAGGTAGATTAGAAATCCCCATGCATAATTCGAATTAGGGTGATTTGAACTACTAAGATTGCAAACTCCCTTACTAATTCGAATCGGGTTGATTCGAATTACTAAACTTCTTAGTTCGAATGGTGTAACACCCTAATATTCAAATCCTTATGCTCGAGTCATAAGTCAATGATATTACGGTGGTACGACTCTCAGGTGGATTTTTAATATATAAACATAGGTAATTTCGAAAGGAGTATTAATCGAGAAGCCTGAAAAGAGTAGAAATAAAATCGCGAAGACGTATCGCTCACGATTCGACAACGAAAAGATAAAACGTGAAGCCGAAAGCGATATATGGACAAGGCATAAAGGAGATTAAGAGATAGATAACAGATAGATATATATAACATAAGTAAATAGCCACTAGTCGCGACCCGCGAAGTTTAGGCCGGCTAGGGTACAGTATGAAAGTAACTGACAACAGTACATCCTATTCTCTCCCAAAGGAAACATAAGAGCCTCTATAGGCAAGTTCCAAAAGAGTTCAACACATAATATAATATCCTCAAAACAAAGGTGGAGAGATTCTAAGCAAAAACACAAAGTGGAGAAAATAAAGATCTTCGACGGCTCTCAGACGAACCACAGCTCACTTATGAGCACCTGGACCTGTATCTGAAAAACAAGAGATATATACGGAATGAGAACCCCGAGCCCATGGGTTCCCAGTACGGTAAAAATGCCAAATAAATACAATGCACTGCAATAAAAACTCACTAAGCATCCTAAACTCCTTTTCACCAAGTATCCAGCCTAGATTCTCACTAATCCATAAATAGGCATCTG
>NC_029776.3:86243624-86244842 GCF_000817695.3 Arachis duranensis
GGACGAACCACAACCCTTGCTACTGCCCAGGTATCTCAAACATATATTCATTCAATCTCAATTCATATTATCAATCCTCATTGTTATCAAATTTCAAACATTAACCTGGAGCAAGTGGGACGAACCACAACCCTTACTACTACCCAGGTATCACAAATACATTCATTCAAAACTCCATAATTAACTCATTTATCATAAACATCCTTCTCCGTCTCATACCCGGAGCAAGTGGACAACGCCACTGCCTACTACCCGGGGTTACACACACATTTCAATATCTTCCACTATTATCCATTTAACACATTCATTCATTAATCATATATGCATTTATACCCAGCCATAATCAAAAATGGCTTTGCCGTGACCCGGCAATAACTCAGTCATTCAGCTCATGGTTCAATCAAAAACCAGCCATTTATCAATAGATATAGCCCTTCGGCTCATGGCATACACCGTACTCCTACCGTCATCCTCCCTATCTCATATAATCATCGTTGATCATCGTTGATCATAACTTTTCCCTTGCTTCACTCGCAAGTTATCACATCCCCTAACTCCTTCCCTCATAGCTAGGCATATCATAACGATTTAAGATATAAGTGGTGAGATCGGAGGCTTAGAAGTATGAGATTTAACTTTTAAAACTCAAAAATCAACTTTGGCATGAAAGCAGGTTCACGCGTACGCGTACTCCACGCGCACGCGTGGATGGCCACAAAACTCATCGGCGCATATGCGCAATTCACGCGGACGCGTGGATTAAAAAAAATAGACAACGACGCGTACGCGTCAGCCACGCGTACGCGTGGATGCATTTGCGCCCCAGGCACAAAACTGGCACAACTCTGGCACAACTCTCGGGAAAATGGCTGGGCATTGGGTGCAGCGCATCGACGCGCACGTGTACACCACGCGCACGCGTGGATGGTGCCTTCTCGAAGAACGACGCGTACGCGCCAAGTGCGCCTACGTGTGGAGGGTCATTCTGCTAAAAATTTTCTAAGTTAAAAGCTGCAGAATTCACAGATTCAACCCCCAATCTTCCGACGGACATAACTCTCTCATTTTAAATCGTTTTTCACCCGTTCTTCGAATTGCATGGACATCCCGGATCCAATTTCATTTCTAAACAAGTTTGGCACAAAACAGAGATCCGTAGTCCAAGTTATGTCCCGTCAAAGTATGCCCAAAAACCATGTTTTTCATACAAAACCACAA
>NC_029776.3:86245456-86245634 GCF_000817695.3 Arachis duranensis
TTAATTCACATTACATACCAACTATGCATATTAACACCAACCATTTACACAATCCAAACTTAATCCTAGGGGCATCTAGCCTAGGAATTCTCATCAAACCACACGGTACTTAAATGAAACTTAAACCGTACCTCTTGTAGCCAAATCAATTGAGCCTCTTCTTTGGAAGTCTCCACCA
>NC_029776.3:86245748-86273707 GCF_000817695.3 Arachis duranensis
CATCAAATGCACTAACATAACCAATATTACATACATACGTCAACCTAGGGCTCATAAAGATGATAAATCACAAGGGTTTGAGCACTTCTTACCTCAGCCCATATGAAGAAGGGATAGAACCCACTTTGAATCCATGTTGGAGTATCCCTAAACACCCAAAATCACAAAATTTCAACACTAACTTTCCAAAAACGTGTAACAGTGGGAAATTTCGAAAACTGGGCAGAGATGAATGGAATACTCACTACAAAACTTAGATAGAATTGTAGAGGATGAGAAGAGCGATGCGTGGTCGCAAACGGCTCGTCAATCGGAGCTCCGTAGCTCAAGTTATGGTGGTTTGAAGATCAAAGAGAGTTAGATTTTCTCTCTTCTCTTCTCTCTTCTTAATTCAGCGCCCCAACCCTTCTTTTTAGGGTAAAATGAGCTGAAATGCTCATAACTAATGTTTATATATGTTGGGTCTTGAGCCCACTTAGGCCCGGTTCACTTATTTTTGTCCGTTGGCCCAATTTTAGACCAAAACCTTTAAGATTAGCGCTCTAAATCGCACTTCAAATATTTCTACCTCCCCTAATTATAATTCCTCATTTCTTAATCTTATTTACTCATAATCAATTTTCTCAGCTGCAGTACCAGACAGGTCTCAGCCGGTACTGCCGGTCAAAATTCCACTGCGCGCTTTTACGCAGAAAACTATGTCTTCCGACTCGGAAAAATTCACTGAATCCAAATATCACATTGAAATCATCAAATTCCAATCGCCAAATCTTCCAACCATATTCGCTCCTACTTAACTCATTATTTAATTAATTTCGTTAGACCGGGTATTACAAATGGAGTTGATTCGAATTATATAGAGACATTTTTTGGTTGATCCATATCTCATTTTTCCATTTGGCTTAATCATGTAAAATCTCATGCAAGCTGGCTTATTGCTGCCATTTACCCTTAAATTAATGCTATATGACCATGTGTACATTAAAATCAGTCATTAAAATTAATTATTATAAATTTGTGTGTATAAATATACGTATTATTTAACTCATTTTTAATATATATTTTATATTTTACTATATATTTTATATTAATAACTAATTTTAATATGTATCAACATAATTATTAATACATTTATTTTTTCATCCCATTACTAAATTGGGAAAGAAAACTCAATCTTATCCAATCAAGATAAGTTCAATTATCTAGTTGAGTAGTTGGGATTATAGGTGTTCAAATCCAAATTGATCCAAATTAAACCGCTCATCCAATTCAATTTAAATCGAAAACCAATTAAAATCGCACTAATTTGGATTTGATTGGATTCTAACTTTTGCAAACCGCTGGATCGGATTGGATTTCGAATCTATTTTTCATAACCGATCCAATCCAATCTAAATCGCACAATGTGCTATAACATTATTATTTTTTATTATATTTTCAATTATACTTATAACATGTTCAATTTGTTATACATTTTTATATTATTCATGTATTATTATTATTTAATAAATATTTTATGTTCAAAATGTTATTTATTTATTTATTTTAATTAACCTATACTTTTATTTCTATTATTATGTTATCGTTAGTTTTTTAAAATATTATTGAGACTTGTTATGTCATCATTGATTATTTAAAATTTGATGTTAAAACTTATTATATGTATTTAATTTTTTTAATTTACAAAATTACAAATTCAATCCAAACCGTTTGAAATTAGATCAGACTTTTTTAAAAAGTCACCAAATTCAAACCACACTACAAATAAAATTAATGTTTAAATTAGATGAATTTTTGAGTCAAAATCAATTCAAATCGCATGGCAAACATCCCTAGTTAGATTATACCTATCCTAAGCCACACAACTAGCAAACGAGTCATGACTCATGAATTTCCACGCATCCACAATTTGTTGCGAAAGTTACTTCACATCCGTTTCCCCTATAAACTTAATTAACAATAAATATTGCTCAACTAAAACTAGGACACGCTTTTTAGTACTACTCAATACTCATAGTGTCCATTTCTTTTAAGAGTAACAGACAAAAAAATATGCTACCGACAAATGTTGTTTTTTTTTTGCGACTACCGACAAATGTTGTTTTTTTTTGTGACTACCGACAAATGTTGTTTAAAAATGAAAGATTATTCTTTAGGAAAATATTTTTAAAAATTATAACATATATACTACGTACTCTTTTAAAATAGGGTTTTTTACTTAAATAAATTTTATAGAACCCAAATTTGCTGGATTCCTCTGAAATGAGATCTGCAACGTGATTATCCTCTTTCTATTATTATATAAATCGTTCTAGGCTGGATAAGTTTAAATAAAACTAACGTAAACCATTTCAGTATGGAACGATTAATGCATGATCTGGTAAGGAAAACAAAGAGTAAATCGTGAGTCCCTAGAGTTAAAAGAAAAACATAAATCGTTCCAGGCTGGTAAGTTTAACATGTTGTTGGGCTAAACCTCGTTAGACTGCCACGATTTACACACAAAAGTGACCCTACTCACCTTGGCACGATTTATGTATAATATGGTACTTTTATTTATAATATTTTAATTTAAATTATATCTATTTAAATTTTAACTTAAAAAATAAAAATATAATTTTTATAATTTTAATTATTAATTTCATTAATAAGATTAAATTAAATTAAAAAAAGGAATACTAACAAATTATAATAAAAAGAGTACTAAATTTTAATATATAAATTTAAGTTTTTTTCTTTAAAAAAATGTTAAAAGGTGTTAAAAAATATAATGTTAAATAATATAAATTCATATTGTTTTGAATAACATAAATTTAAGTTTTTATGAAATTTCTAGTATTCATTGTTCATATGATTTTTTAATCATTTTTATTGATACATATTTTTTATAAAATTTTGTTTGTCATTTTATAAAAACTTAAATTTATGTTACTCAAAATCACATAAATTTATATTATGCAAAATTATATTTTTTAACACCCTTTGACATTTTTTTAAAAAAACTAAAATTTATGTATTAAAATTTAGTACTCTTTTTATTATAATTTGTTAGTATTTTTTTATTTAGTTTGATTTTTCAATAAAATTAATAATTAAAATTATAAATAAATAATTAAAATTTATATGAAGTCAAATAAAAAATGAGAAAAAAAATTTATAAAAAATATGCATTAATAAAAATGATTAAAAAAATTATATAAACAACAAATACTAAAAATTTCATAAAAACTTAAATTTATGTTACTTAAAGCAACATAAATTTATATCATGTAAAATTAATATTTTTTAACACCTTTTGACATTTTTTTAAAGAAAAAACTTAAATTTATGTATTAAAATTTAGTATTCTTTTATTATAATTTGTTAGTATTTTTTTTAATTTAATTTAATCTTCTCAATGAAATCAATAATTAAAATTATAAAAAATATATTTTTATTTTTTAAATTAAAATTTAAATAGATATAATTTAAATTAAAATATTATAAATAAAAGTACCCGATCATACAACCATCACTCTATAGTAAGAGTGTTAAGTAAGCTATTAAAAAGCCTGATTTCTAACGTCTTATGCTAAACTACATATGCTCTAGATCATTAAACCCACAACGTCTTCATTCAAAATAATTTTAAATTGCATACTAAGCATATATTATATGATCCAACACACTATATGATCCAACATATTAATGTAGTTAATTTTGCCATGCAATTAACTCAACAACATTGCAAGCATAAATCGTCCCAACCCAGTATGTGTTATGTAACATCCTAAGTTAATATTCTACCTTTAAAGGCCTTTAAGTAGGGTGTCACACTTAATATGAAAAAGCAAAGAACTAAATCGTTAGTTAAGAAAAGAAGGAAAACACGCGCGAAACTTTGGGTGGAAATCGAGTAGTACTAAAAGGATGAAATTGAACAAAACTCAAAGAGGTTCAAGCAAACATAAAAGAATTCCCATGAACACGGTTCTAAAGGAGATAGTGCTTAAAGGTAACTATGACGAAAAGGAAACTAACGCATCCTAACTAGTTTCATCGAAGAAACTTCCATCCTTGTGTCATGTCCTATCCTTGGCTCGGGTTGTCGGATTCCTCTTCCTCGGTTTCGGAGTCAGACTCGAGGTGTACCACCTTAGATGACCGCTTCTTAGATGCTGAAGCCTTCCTATCTAGGAAGGTTACGACGGGCAGCTGGGGTTCTTCTTCCACGAATTCTCGATCTAAGTAGATAGTTTGGAGGGGTAGTAGTGGTCGCAACTACCCACGCGTGCTTCGAGGGGTCATACTCAGAAGTTACCTTTGGGGGACACTGCGTCGTCTCTATCCGCTGTGCCATGTTCCTCTGGAGACAGTATGGGAAAAGAAAGGGAGTGAGAACCTAACGTCTCAGTAGGAGTGCTATACAACACCTCCATATCCATCTCCAGCCCACGTGCGGGATTTTTAAAAAGAACGTATAACGTGGCATATGTATCTTTCTTGTAAAACATGTGTGAAAAAAGGAAAGCATATAGGAAAATAGAAGGATAACATCTTAAGTAACATCAACATAATCATAATTAAATCTAAAGAAAAAAACATAAACATCAAACTTTCATTCATGCTTTTTTCTTTCTTAACTTTTAACTTTTATGGAAGGTATTGAGCTTAAACCGGTATAAATGAGAGTCCCCTTCCCTTACCGAAGGTTCTTATCTCGAGTGTCTTGGCGATCACCTTCCCTTACCGAAGGATCATCTCGATCGATCACCCTCCCTTACCGAGGGATCATCTCGATATCTTGTCTTTGGGGGTCACCTTCCCTTACCGAAGGATTACTCCCTCAGTTCAATTTACAATCAAGGTTATTTAGAGAAAAGAGTTATATCAACAAAGATATCTTATTATATAAAATTGATGGGAGTTCCCTTCCCTCACCGAAGGTTCCCAAAGGTTTGCCGATCACCTTCCCTTACCGAAGGATCATCTCGATTATCTTGTCTTTGGGGGTTACCTTCCCTTACCGAAGGATCATTCCCTCAGTTCAATTTACACTTAGGTTGTTTAAACATACACGAGAGAAAAATCATATAAGAAGAGATCATGAAAGAAAAGGAACAATTGTGATAATAAAGGGATATATGAAAATCATGAGACTCTAGCATGTGTATAGATTTTTTAATTAAAAGATATTGGTAATATAATAGCATGGATTGAAAGAGGTCATATCAAAGTGCAGAAAATAGGGCATTTTAAATAATTGCACAAAATATTAAAGAAATTATGTATTCTCGATCCTAAAGGAGTAATATAATGGTGCAACGATCATGTAATAAGAATAGAGTATATTATATATTCGAATAAAATATTTAAGAAAGCATATACTCTTGACTTTGAAGGAGTAATAATAATGATATGCACATAATAGAATAGGGTATATTAAATATTTGAATAAAATATTTAAGAAAGCATGTACTCTTGACTTTAAAGGAGTAATAATGACATAATGATATGTACATAGTAGAATAGGGTATATTAGATGTTTGAATAAAATATTTAAGAAAGCATGTACTCTTGGCTTTAAAGGAGTAATAATGACATAATAATATAACAGGTCACATAGATGCACATAATAGAATAGGGTATATTAAATTTTTGAATAAAATACTTAAGAAAGCATGTACTCTTGACTTTAAAGGAGTAATAATAACATAATGATATGCACATAAAATATTTGAATAAAATAATATAAATAGTAATATAATAATGTAAGAGATCACACATATGCATATAATAGAATATGGTATATTGAACAAGACAGTATAAGAAGGTATGTACTCTCGGTCCTAAGGGAATATTAATATAATAATATAGGAGATTGAATAAGCATTATAAGAAGGCATGTACTCTCGAACTAAGGGAATATTGACAATACAATCATATGAAAGATTATAAAATGAGTATAGTAAATAATTGAATGAACATCATAAGGACACATATAATAATGATTCAAGAAGACGTGAATGACATGGTGGAAAGACATGCTCAACATGAATGAAAGATGAGTGAAAGAAAATTTATGTCATGATAACATTCGTAAATGGAAGAAAGTGATAATATAAAAATGAAACATAACACATGCCAAGCATTTAAAAAAAAAACATAATTCCTTACACTTTTTCTAACGCTTCCTTGTTGCCTATGAGCTTGCCTCTTGTGTTCCTTGTGTTTGCACACAGAATATATTTTTGTAGAGAGAAAAGGGAGAGGATTAGTGTTTGAGAGAAGTGATTTTCTACCTATAGGTGCACCCCTATTTATATACATTTGGTGATAGGGTGGTTGGGATAATTTTAAATTCAAACGGAAGGCAGTTATTAGATTCCTATCCATGAAATTCAAAATTCTAAGCCCAACTCCCAATTGACTTTCGAATTTCGAATTTAATTTTTGTTTCTAGAAGGGGTGGTTGTTACATGTTACCAAGTAACACGTGAATCGTACCGGGTAAGTAGGGTCTCCTTTGTGTGTAAATTGTGGCAGCCCAATGAGGATTAACCCAACAACATGTTAAACCTATCAACTTGGAACGATTTACGTTCTCCTTTTAACTCCAGGGACCTGGCACGATTTACTCTTTATTTTCCTTACGAGATCATGCATTAATCGTTCCACGCTGAAATGGTTTACATTTTATTTAATCCTACACAACCTAGAACGATTTATATAATAATATGAAGAGGGTAATTACGTTGCAGATCTCATTTTAGGGGAATCCAATAAATTTGGATTCTATAAAATTTATTTAAGTAAAAAATCCTTTAAAATATTAGTTACAATATTTATTCATTATCCAGCTTCATAGTATGTCTCATATATCAAAAACAAAATACAATCTTAGTCTTTAATATTTAAAATATTTTTTAAAAATTTATTTTATTTTATTTTAATTATTTTAAAATGTTTTTCTATTATCATTAACAATCACCTTAAAACTTTGCCTAGGCTCATCACTTTCTAAAACGTCGACCTACTGATTTTTGAGAATTTCTCTTCGATCAATCTTTGCTCAAGTTACCTGGGCATCTTTTTTATTGATAACACAAATATCTGAGTAACAAAGTGATAAAAAAAACTAACAGTAAACAAAAACATAAGAATTAGACAAAGATAAATTAAAATTAAAATAAAAAATAAAAATAAAATAAAAAGATAGTTAAAATTGAATATAGAAAAAATTATTCTATTTTTATTTAATTTTTTAATGTAATACAACAAAAAAATTATTTCTCAATTTAACTTGTTTATATTATAGTGTAAAAATTGAATCGAAGAGAATCACTCAACTTTCTACCTAATCTTTCAATGTAATAAAAGAGGACTTATTCAGCCTCACTTATCTATATTATAATTACATCATGAAATCAAAAAGTATTTTGTCATTTTTCTAATCTCTTTATGTGACCACTATAATAGTTAAGAGGTATTTATAACCTCTTATTCGATTAAAATAAAAAAAATTCTAAATTCATAAATATAAAGCTAATTTAGTAATTAAATAAACAAAATTAAAATATATCAAATTAAATTGAACATTATAGAAGTATAAACTAATAACTTTTAAATAATATTTGAACTCTTCATATGATGAACATTTGAAGTAGGTATCACAGATATTTTTCATTTACTTGAAATTATTTTTGGAGGTTTAAAATTACGAAATATTATTAAAAATGTATTTGTATATAAATATATGTATAATTTAATTTATTTTTAATGTATATTTATATTCCAACATATATTTTATATTTGGTATACACATAGAACAGTCGAATATTATTAACACACTAAAATTAACTATTAAAATTAGTTATTATATATTATTTATAAATACGTATGTGATTTAATTCATTTTTAATATATATTTTATATTTTAATATATATTTTATATTTATTATTAATTTTAGTATATATTTAATATGATTGTTAACGGTGTTTCTTACTTTCTTGTAGTGTTTAGTATGATTGTTAAAATTTATATATAAAAACTGTCACAAAATAAAAAATTTAATTATTATATAATATTAGTATTAGTAATATGTTTTAAATCGTGACATTCAAATAATTAATTTTGAAAATGACGGCAACTGAGTGAATACACACCTATAAATGGAGAAAATACGAGTTATCAAAAAACGTGCCATATATGGCATGACTCACGGCGAAAAGGATATTAGGTTGCGTTTGTTTGTTTATGAGGGTAGGGTAAGATAAGACATTAAAAATATGATAAGATAAGATATTAATAAATAGAGATATAAAATTTTATATTTTTGTATTCTGTTTGATGATAAACTAAAATAAATTATGAAAATTTAATTTTTTTTATTTAAAAAAATTGAGATGAAAAATATAATTATAAAAAATTAATAAAAATAATAAAAATAAAAATAAAAAATAAGTTGTGTCTTTTGTTAATATTTCCATATCCTTTCTGTCAGGATGAATACAAAATACACTTATTCAGTGTCTCTGAATATATTATCTCTGTCTATGTCTCTTCTACCAAATATAATTTTGTGTCTCTGTATCCCTATCTCAATGTCCTATCTTTATAAACAAACACAGCCTTATATATGTGGATCTTAACGTCCTTTATAGCAGCACCAGCACCGCAAAATAAAGGAGTAAATGTTGAAATTCTTTTCCAAAAAAAGTACCATTCGTTTTTTAAAATAGTTTTTTTATTTTTTAATTAAATTCATTATTTAAAGATGTTAAATGAATCACATTTGTTTTTTTCGTCGCTTTTATTATTGATAATATTAAAATTTATAGAAATATTTGGTAATTAAAAAAAATTAGCTCAAAACAGTCATAACTTACCTTATTTAACATTTATTAATTGTTGCGACAATTAATGAAATACTAAATAAAGTAAATTTTGGCTGTTTTTTTTTGTCTCTTTATCGTTACTCTAAAATTTATTGATGTAACATGTTGAATGACATTATATTAACCACAATATATACTTGACAATCTTAATTAATTGACTTTTAATATGATAAATTTATAAAATTATATCACATTAATTTTATATTGGGAAGGACTTTGAAGTATAAAAATATCTCAATTTAAAATTAATTTTATCTAATTTTATAAATTTATCATATTAGCCGTTCATTAGAACTATTAAATATGTATTATAGTGTCACTTAATATTCATATTAATAAATTTTGTCATCCTTAACCATAAAAATAATAAAAGAATTAATTTAAAGATAAATTTAATTGTTATTAATTATAAATCAACTTGTATCACTTCATATGAACTAAAATTTTTACCAAAAGCATTGAAGTTAAAATGGTCAAAAAATTAATGAAGCAAAATTTTAGTTGAACAATACAACAATTATCACGTTAGATTTTCCTAGAAGCTAGTCATAGTAGATTTTAGTTGAATACAACAATGCTGAAGTTGCTTATTTCAAATAGTCAAAATTAAAGTAAAGTCTGTTAAGTATATTCACAGTCAATTGACAAGTTAAGAGTCATTAGCATCAACCTTTACCTAGAAAAAGGTCATATGTACTTATGAGTTATGATTATGTATGTGCTCTTAGAAATGAAAAAATAAGCATAGTTTTTCAAAATTAAAAAATATTTCTCTGTTCTTTTATTTATTGTGAGTGTTAGTAAGTTTGAGAAATAAAAAATATAATAATATTATTTATGTGAGTAGGTGATCTTAGATTAATAAATTTGTAAATATTATACTTACATGATATTAGAGCTGATTTAATCCAGTCTAAAGTGTTTGAAAATTTGTGAAGTGTGAGAGAGTTTAATGAATTTTAACTTCAACTCACATTAAATCATGAGAAGTATGAAAATGTAATTACTTAGGAGATTACCATGAGATAATGTAACTACCTAAGCATATAAATGTTAGGAAAGATACTCGTCGTTTCCTATATAAATACCAATATACATCTCATCCTCATCAATAAGCGAGCTAACCAAAGGGGAAGGAGAGAAGTTGATTGAAGTGAAGGATGTGGAAGTTGAAGATTGGGGAAGGAGGAAAGGACTTGATTTCAGCCAACAACTTCATAGGAAGACAACATTGGGAGTTTGATCCAAATGCAGGAACACCACAAGAACGTGCTCATCTTGAAATCCTTCGTCAACACTTCACAAAAAATCGTTTTTCCATCAAACAGAGCTCTGACCTATTAATGAGGATGCAGGTTTTTCTTTTGTTTTTTTTTTCCTTAATTAAATCAAATGTATAACACATCTAAAATTGTTAAAGAACACAAATTTTATTCTTATTATTGTATATATCTAAAACTAACAACATTCTTTTTTCACAATACCCTAAAAAATAAGAAAATTAAAATTAATGTATCCCAAATTATTATATTATTTAATATTAATTTCTTAGCTTTACTTTTCAAAAATGAAACAACTAAACCAAAAAAAAAAAATTCCAAAACTGGATTTGAATTTTCTTCTCAAATCAGTCAATAGGCGTAGACGGTATGAGAACTAACTGTGACATGTATGTAGCTATCTAATTCATTATTTAAAAAACATGTCAAATTTAGCTTATTTTTTATTGTTAAAACAAAAAAATATACCCTGAACTCTGTTGGATAATTTTTGTTAAGTTATATTGATTTTATAAATACTTTTTAAAATAATTATTCAAATCAATTTTTAAAAATTTTAAAATTGGACATTTTAATAAAAAAAAATTTACACATATCAATTTTCAAAGTTTTACCTAATTTTAACAATGCAAGTTACAACAGCATTCCCAGTTACAATTATTAGGAGAGAGTTATCCTTATCGGCACATTTAATTATTATTATCATAAAATTAATTATTCAAAATATTAAAACAAATATGAAGAAACACAAATTATTACATTTCTACCACATTCTTCTGGCACGAATCTCTTTTTTGAGGGTTTGAAGTATCAAATTTTTGATTGAGAAAATTGTGTTAAAATATGTTAATGACTAATGAGAAGCAGACATGTGATATTGAAATGATATGATGATAAGAATGGATGCATGGCAGATGAAATAATCAAGGAAAGAGATATCTACAGTACGGTCGGATATTGAAATTGATAATATAGATGTATGTATGTATGTATGTTTGTATGTGAGGTCGGTTAGTGGTCCTAAATCCTAATAGTAATATTGTTGAATTTTTGAATATTTTCATTCATGGAATAAATCGTGGTATGCCTAAATTTGAGGTATATATGGACCCATCGGTGGTACGGTGACGGTGAACGAAGAGATATATTAGAAATATAATTATTTATATTATTTTTTATTAATTTAAATTTTTTAAAAAATAATTTTATAATATAATATAAAAAATTTTATACTAAAAAAATTTAGAGTTCAAATTTTAGTAAAAAAGAATTATCATAAGAAAAATAAAAAGAAATATACTAATCACTAATGTTAATTGTGGATAAAATAAATGTATGTGGTGCAGGTAATGATACTATACATTACAGGACACTTAGATGTTGTTTTAGGAGCAGAACATAAGAAGGAAATTATTCGCTATTTGTATAACCACCAGGTAAACAATTTACTATACCTTTTTTAAATATATTTATCAAAAGAATTAGGGCTGCACATGGATCGAATAATATCTGCATATTCATAGTAATTATCCGCATTCAATCCGAATTTTACGGATATTATCCGATCTGCAGAGTCATCGGATCGAATCGGATTCAATCCGCACTATGATTGGATCGGATTGCAGATTTGTCAGTGATATCCACAGATCCGATCTACAGATCCGCATATCTCCACGTCTCATATAAATAACATAGTTTAAGAAAGTAAACGCTAGTATGATATGAATTTTAGTGTGTTGTTTTATGAATTTTATGATATCTTATTTTTAATTTTTTATATTATACTTTAACTTAGAACAATTAAATTTAGATCTTGTGTTATTATTTTTTTTGTTATTCAAGAAAACTTTTATTAATAATATTTTAGGAATAAATAGGCTTAAACAGGTGAAAAATAAATTTTCTAGAGGCAAAAGGGCCTTAAAACATTTTGTTTTGAATTATGCGGATATACCTGATATCCGATCCGATCCGCATCGGATCCAACTTAAAAAAAATCCTGATATCGTATCCTATCCGATCCAATGAGTGCAGTGCGGATCAAATAGAATTATAGGTTATATCTGATCTGATCCGATCCGTGTACAGCCCTAAAAAAATAACGATAAAGAGTCCATTTTTATCGTTAATAATAACAACTAATTTTTTAAAAATTATTTTATTTATATTAAATTCTAGATGTTAAATGATAAATACTTAATTTAAAAATTTAAATTATAAACTTAAAATATAATTTTTCAAAAATTGGCTTCTATATTTTTTCATTGACCTAATATATAGATCTCAAAAAAAAAATTTATTCTTTACTTTACTATGCAACCATATATATATATATATATATATATTCAAATATGAGCCCAATCTTATTGTTATTTCATCTTGTCTCTATACAATCTCTCCAAATCTTGATATATTATCCAACAAAGTCAATTATATTCAAACAAAAGTGACACAAAATAGGGAGAATATCCTTAATTATCTCGCAATTATTATTAATTAGTTATTGATGCTTTGAATATATATGGTGAGACAGAACGAAGATGGTGGCTGGGGATTCCATATTTTGGGTGACAGTACAATGTTCGGATCAGGATTGAGTTACATTGCATTGAGAATACTTGGAGAAAAACTTGAAGATCATGAAGACCAGCCAATGGCCAAAGCCAGAAAGTGGATACTTGACCACGGTGGATTAGTGGCTATTCCATCGTGGGGAAAGTTTTGGGTTTCGGTAAAGATATTATTACTTATTAATTAAGACATTAATCAATTAATGAGGAATGTAATAAATAAATATATATACATGCATGTTAATATTAATATTAATATTAATAATTTAGTATAGTTACTAGACAAATGAACACATATACATGCATGTTAATATAACAAAAAATATGATTTGTATACCAAAAATCAATTATTACATTATTAAAAAATTACTTTTAATAACAATAGAAATAGTCGCTAATATATTTATTATTAATTAAATATTAGTTTCTTATATTTTTGTCGATAAAGATTTTAGCGGTAATTATATAGTTACTAATAAAGACTTTTTTAATGGCGATAAAAAAATTATAATTATCAATATAATAAATAGTAATAATAGCAAATATATAATTGCCAAAAAAAATATATATGTTAAATAAACCTTTTTAATAATTTTTGTTCTAGTGTAAAATTAGTCATTATATATTTGTGTATAAATATATGTATAGTTTATCTTATTTTAATTGGAAAAACAACTATTTGTACCCATGAACTTTGCAAACGTTGATAAAAGTACCCACTAAAAAAGGAAACTAACGTTGTATCCATGAAAGATGGATTTCGTACGACAAAAGTACCCAAATCCTAAATTTATATTGACTTTTTAATAAAATTTCAAAATTACCTCATCATTTATCTTCATCCCTTCCTCTCTTCTTTCTCAAATCTCATAACAAAAAATTTGGCGTACCATCCTGAGTGATGAGAGGATAATCACGTGCACTCAAAGTGATGAACCAATTTCAACATGATGGCAGCAGCACGCAGTGTGAGGACAACATTGAATGAACCCAAGTACGTGATCCAATCAGCATTTCCAACCACATCAACATTCCCAAAAACCTGAATAGCCGGCACCGCCATCACAGCGGAGACAAGGGCCAGCCTCTCGCCATCTCCGGCGTCCCTTCCAAGACGAAGGAGGTACCGATTCCTTGGGTGATAAACCGCCAGCATCAACCGTAAAATCCGATCCTTATCTTGGTGTCCGCCAAAAAGTACGTAAAAGAAGGAGGATAAAGAGAACCATTATCAGAAGGAAGAGATAAAGGAAGAGAAGGAAGACATTATCAGAACCATAAAAGTGAGGAACACCACCAGCGTGAAAAGTCATTTTCTCTCGGCTCCCATGATAGTTGGTGTGGCGTTGGGGCATATGGCGTGTGGGTGGTTCTGGTGAAAGGAGGGATTTTTGGAATTCGATCGGTTGAAGAGAGGAGGGGATCAAGATAAAGGATGGGGTAATTCTGGAATTTTATTAAAAAGTCAACATAAATTTAGGATTTGGATACTTTTGTCGTACGAAATCCATCTTTTATGGATACAATGCTAGTTTTCCTCTTTAATGTGTACTTTTGTTAGCATTCGTAAAGTTTATGGGTACAAATAGTTGTTTTTCCTATTTTTATTATGTATTTTATATTTTAATATATATTTTATATTGATAGTTGATTTTTGTGATTAATTTTAATATCCTTGCTAGCATTAGTTGATTAATAATTTAGTATACTTAATTGATTTGGTGGAAGGTGCTTGGAGTTTATGAATGGTCAGGTTCCAATCCATTTCCACCAGAGTTATGGCTTCTACCCAAATCTAGCCCTATCCATGCAGGTTCGTTCAAGATTAAAATTTTGAGTTTCTATAATTTCTTTTTGGCATAACCATTATTGCTAAGACCAGTACTTCCTTATATGATAATAGGTCACATGATGAGCTATTGTCGCTTGGTTTACTTGCCCTTATCATACGTATATGGCAAGAAATTTGTGGCTCCCATCACTGACTTAATCAAATCTTTAAGAGAAGAAATGTACATCCAACCTTATGATCAAATCAACTGGAATAAAGCCAGAAATACTATTGCTAAGGTCAATATACAAACTTTAATTTAATTTCTTATTATTTTCTTTTGATTAATAATGGTATGTAATTAACTTTTTTTCCAACAAACATTAAATATTTTTTAAAAAATTATTTTATTTATTTTAAATTTGAGACCTTAAATAAAAAAATTTTAATCTTAAATTCTAAATTATAAATCTAAATATTAAAATTGACTAATGTTGATGATTAACTAAAAGTTAGTTCCTTATATTTTTTTATTTGAAAAAATATAGCTAGATAATCAATTTTAGTTAATTAGAATTAGTCAATTTTAGTGTTTAGATTTATAATTTAAGATTTAAGGTTAAAAATTTATAATTTAAAGTTTGAAACTTAAGATAAACACGATAATTTTAAAAGATTAGCTGATGTTAGTTGAAAAAAATTGGTTATTTATCGTTATTCAAAAATTATTAATTACTTGATTGTTTATGTTTTAGTTTTGCTCACTTTTGCTTAATTTAAAACATAGGTTTTAGGGTCATATATAATCTACCCTATAAAACATTCTTTTGGATATAAATTTACCATCATATTCATGGTGAACGACGGCATGAAAATGTATAAATTTAATGAAGTGTCAAATAATTGGACAAACTTTATTAGTAACAGTAATCGAGATAGAGTAAAGAATTAGAAGTATGAGAGTGTTCTCATTCACTGACGTAGAAAATAAAATTAAAGAAGAAGATTTGAGACATAGAAGTGAAACTGAAATTCCTATCTGTATTGGATAATAGAATAATACAACATATAGTGAAATTATTTATAGTGTAACAATAATTAAAACCAATAGTGACTAACTAATTCACTTAATTATATTCACTCACAGCCCCTTCAAACTTAGTAGTGAGTTGAAGAACCACTCTAAATTTGTCTCAAAATTTGCAAAATAGTGGTGATGAGAGGGATTTGGTGAAAATATCTCCAGAGTATATGAAAGACATAGAGTTGCTTTTGATTCACCATCTCTCTTAGACAGTGAAGGTCAATTTTCATATGTTTGCACCTAGTATGAAGGATCGGGTTAGCAGCTAATGAGCAAGTACTTTGATTATCACAGTAAATAATAGGTGCCATTAGTTGTGGAATTTGAAGCTCTTTTAGAAGCTGCTATAGAGACACTAGTTCTGACTGTGATGCTGTCATGCTCCTATACTCTGCTTCAGTGCTACTGCGACTAACTTTGGCTTGTTTATTGCTTCTCTATGATACCGAATTGCTTCCTAAGTATACACAATAGCCAGTAATTGATTTCCTGTCCTTCAAATTCCCTACCCAGTCTTCATCTGCGAATGTAAGTAATCTCAAGTTAGAACATTTTTAAAATTTAATGCCTGCTCATACTGTACCTGCAATATATTTGAGGATGCATTTGACAACTTTTCAATGATCTATTGTTGGCGAGTGCATGTATTGAGAGATTTTGTTCACAGAAAAAGCAAGATTTTGTCTTGAAATAGTCAAATACTGAAGTGATCCAACAATCTCTCTATACAATTTTGGATCCTGAAAATGCTCATCACCGTTTGATGTAAGCTTCAAGGCTGAGACCATAGGGATAGTCATTGAATTTGCAGTGTCCATTTTGACTTTTTGTATCGTAACAGATCTCGAGCATAATTTTGTTAAGAAACTAGAATAGATCTATTTGTTAAATTAGAGAATTCTAACCCAAGAAAATAACTAAGTTTTCCAAGATCTTTAAGCGGAAAGATTTTATTGAGATCAGAGATAAATTTGTCTATTTACCAGTATCACTTCCAGTGACAACAATGTCATCTACATAGGCTAAGAGAAAGGTGGTAGATGTACTAGCGTGTTTAATAAACAATGAAATATCACTTTTGATTTTGGTGAAACCAAACTGTAATAACGTAGCAGTCAAAGTATTGAACCAAGCTCTTGGAGCATGCTTCAATCCATAAATTGCTTTGTTCAACTTACAAACTTGTGAAGCATTCCCAAATTGATAACCTGCTAGTGGAGATATGTATACCTCTTCTTCAAGAATACCATTTAGAAAGGCATTATCAAAATCAAGTTGCCTTAGTATCCATCCACGTAATAGAGTTATAGTAATTATAATTCTCACAGTAGTAAGTCTCACAACTGGACTGTATACTTGATTGTAATCTATGCCTTCAACTTGCAAAAAATCCTTCGCAACTAACTTGGCTTTGTACTTGATGATGTTGCCTAACGAATCTTTTTTTATAGCAAATACCCATTTAGAATCAATAACAGTTTTATACTTTGGTGGTTCAACTAAATCCCAGGTGTTACATCTTACTAAAGCTTGAATTTCAGAATCCATTACATTTTTCCAATGTAAACACTGAAAATATTGTTTAACATTCTTCAGATTATTGTTAATTAAATCATAAGGTTCTACTGAAGTTATAACTAATACTTGAGGTCTATTGTTTCTAGTTTTTGATCTTGTGAGCATATTGTGAGTATTAGAAGATGTAGTAGAACTAGTGTTAGTAGTATTTTCAAAAGGTAGACAGATTTCAAGGCCTAAAATTGGGATGGAAGGATTCTAATTAAGCCTAGTACTAGAAGAGGTATGCTCAGTAATTTGAGTGCCAAGGCAAGTAGTCAATGAGGGAGAATCTGAGATATCTAGAAGAGGTAGAGTTTGGGGAGGGTTAGAAGTCTTGGGTGAAATGTTGAATGTAAAAGCTGGCAGATCTTTAACTGTATCCTGGTTCACTACTATATTTTTATTGTAAAATAGAAAATTGTAAGAAAATTTAGTTTCATCAAATATCACATGTCTCGAATAGTGAATTTTTCCATCTTTAGTCATGCACTTATAACCCTTGTAGTTACTATCATAGCCAAGAAATAAGTACTTTTCTGATCTAAATGCAAACTTTATTTTGTTAGAAGATCTTAAATAAGGAAAGCAAGTACATCCAAACATTTTAAAGTCCTTATAATCTGATAATTTTTCAAATAAAGTTTCAAAAAGTGATATATACTACTGATGTAAAGGAGTCTTCCCAAAATAACATTGGTAATGCAACAGTAGCCATGAGTGACAATTCTACTTCAGTTATATACCTATATCTTCTCTCTATACTACCTTGTTGTTAATGTGTATAGGAGCATGAGATTCTATGCATAATACCATGTTCAGTTAAAAATTGAGTGAAGGAGTGTGACATGAATTCTATACCTCTATCAGTTTGCAAAATCTTAATCTTCAATCCTGTTTGAGTTTTCATAAACACTTTATAATTTTTCAATACTTGTAGTGACTGAGATTTATGAGTTAGTAAGAAAATAGTTATGTATTTTGTATGAGCATCCACAAATAAAATGTAGTATCTATATCCATTTTTAGATATCATAGAGGCAGGCCCTAAATATCAACAAAAACAAGGTCTAATGGTGCTTTATATACTGATTCAGATTTTGTAAAAGGCAACTGATGCATTTTTTTCATAGTACAATATTCACATATTTGAACAAAATTGGAATTAAATTGAGCAAGAACTCCACATATTTTGAAGACAGAAAGTACAGTTTTTATTGAACTGTGACCCAGGCGTTTATGCCAACGGTCAAGGGTTATATTTTTGTTGCTTTGAACTACAAATGCTTTCTTAATAGAAGAATTTGTAATGCTCTGTGAAGGTTGTAGAAGGTTTAGAGAAGGGGGGTTGAATCTATGGCCTTCTTCTAAGTTACTAAATTAACCTTTTTAAAACAAATTGGCAATCTGAATCTGTTTGAACTCAGCAATAGAAAATGTATGAGACAATTTTATTTTGTCTCGTGAATATCAGAAAACAGAATAGAGAAGTAAAGAGAAAAGCTAACACCATCATGTATCCTGGTTAGGTTGCCTTTTGCAATGCAACCTACGTCTAGTCTCACCACAACGGTGGTGGAATTTCAACTATAGTTAAAGTATTACATACACCAATTCCACAAGATTGACACAATCCTTTCACACTCAAGTTCTAACCTAACTTGACTTTGGCTATGCAAATACCTAACTCTTCACTCTTAGTGCTAACCCAACTAAGAAAGAGATACCTCACAGGTACAAGATACAAGACACATAATCTACCTAAAGAAATCTGAAATAACTCTAGGCTTTTCTCTCAAGTGTATCACTCAGCCTCTTTTCACTCATTGGCTTTTACTTGAGATCTCTCATTATGCCTTTTCACTCAAGAAATTACAGAAAGATAAACATTAAAAAGAAAATTACAATCTGTAAAACATGAAGAAGATTGACTCTTCAACAGCGTCTTTACTATGTAATAAACCAGATTCGCTAGCCTCTGATTCAGTTTTTCATTCTGGCGGAATGTTCCTTTGACTAGGAAACACTGTCCAGTTAGAAGAACTTTTTCAAAGAGTTATTCTCAGAACATACACCTCAAGAACACTGGTTTTCTCTCGTTGTCTTCTGAATGGTGAACCAACTTCTTTTGTATCTCTTTGCATGTTGCTGAGTCACTCTCCCCTAGGTCAACCCTTGAGTTGTGTGCTTCACCAACCCAGCCGTTCACTTTCTTCTATTTATCCTCAATTTAGGAACTTTTGTTCTGACCTTTTTTGTTGACCGAAAGTCTCAACACACCAAACACAAAAATTCTTTCAAAGGTGAATACAGATCTTGGCCATTAAAAAACAACTTGGTTCCCAAGACATACTTGTGACCGTAGATGCACAGCAGTGAAGAACATACATCATCTTTACCATGTATCCCAATATGGAGTGGCAAAGAGTTGAAGATGAAGAGAAGAAAATGAGATGCATGTAGAAGGAAATAAAATTACCTTTAGCTTTTGACCTCTTCTTGATACAGATTGATGTGGGTGATTAGACTTCTACCTTTTGCTTAACCTTCTCTTTCTTGCTTCTTTGATGAATAGCTTAAGAAAGAAGCTCTCTCTTTTTTTTTCTGAGTTCTAACCAAGAGGGAGAAAGTGTACGTTACTTTTGGTGAAAGCACACGGGAGGGATTTGCTTTGCTAATGGGTTTGGATTGAATTAATTCATTTGGCAACCCGTTTGATTCCTTTGTCTCAGCTGGTTTCAATTGTTTGAATCCTTTTGGGCTTATTTAATGATTTGTAGCCCACCAGATTTGTTTCTTATTTTTCATCCTCTTGGGCTACTGCAATAATAAGTTTTGGCCTGCAACATTTAATAAATATTTAGCAACATATAATCATAAACAATCAACACTAATTATTTACTTTGTCCAATAAAATAATATTTATCATCATTAATTAATTTAGTTAATTTCATAACTCAATACTATGCTTACAAGAAACAAAATTATTCAAAGAACTATGAATTAAGGACTCATTAGGCACAGGAACAAACAAATTTTTAAAAGAGTATATGCCATTTCTAGCTTTGTCTTGGAGAAGAATTTCTTGAGAATCCTGATCTCGCACAATACAATCATAAGGCCAAAATTTAAAATAAACATAGTTATCTAAAGTAAATTGAGATACACTTAATAAATTCTGTGTGATTTCAGGGACATAAAATAATTTGTTTAAAAGAAACATGATTTTACTGTCTTTATCACAAAGAATTGAAGTTCATTGAGCTAGAATTTTCGTACTTTGGCCATTATCTACAAATAATTGATCAGAATCTGGAATTGAAGAGTTGAAATTCAGCAAGTTGAGTGAATCTGGTGTGACATGGTGACTTGCTTCTGAATCTAAGTACCATATAGAATCTTGATAATTTTGAGGATTTGAGAAATAAGCTCTTGATTGATGGAACTATGATGATGGTGGTGGTGGTTATGTGTTAGAGTAAGGAAATGTGGATTGTGGTGATTGTGAGCTATTTCCATAAGCTTGAAAGTTAGGATCGAATCTATGGAAGCAAGTTTGAACCACATGACCTTGACGACCACAAAGTTGACACTGAGGTCGATTACTTTGATTAGAAAAACGACCTCCTCTTTCAAATCTTCCCCCTCTTCCTCTTCGAATAAAAAAGCCTCTCTGAGATTGAATGGTATACGGTGATGATGCTTGTGCTGGATTTGCTATGAGGATGCCACCTTGTCGTTTCTTGTATCTTTCCAACATATCGTCATAGGCTTTGAGGAAAGACTCAACTTCAGACACATTGTAGGTTGATAATTTTGACATTACAGAAGTAATAAAGACGATATACTCCTCAAATAAACCATCAAGAATTGCTGAGATATGGTCATCTTGTTGAATTTGATATCCAATGAATTATAGAGAGTCAACAAGATCTTGAATTTTTGAGGGATAATATGGTATCGATCCAGTTTTTCTTATAGATTTCAGTTGAGTTTTTAAACTTTGAATTCTTGTGGCAGAGGTCTCAGCAAAATTGTCATTAAGTGCATTCCAAATTTTATAAAATTGATGACGCTGAAGGATCTTATTCTTGAAGGGCTTTGTGACTGATAAAGAACCCAAGTTAATAGAGTAAGATCATCTAACCCCCAGTGTTTGAAGGCTTCAGTTTCTGTTTTAGTCTTCTTGGCAGCATCTTCTTCGTATTATTGTGAAATTTTGCTTTGGTATAAGTGATATTCAAGGCTTAAACTCTGAATTGTAAGCAAAGTTTGGTGTCTCCATGTATAATTGTTGTGATCTAACTTCTCAAAAATTGGGGAGATCAATCTCTTGGTTGAAGATTTTGATAGAGTAATTAACATTATGGAATACCAAATTGAAAAAATCAAGAAAGAAAAAAAAAAGGGAAGAACAAAGACAAGAAGGAAAAAAATTAGGACAAAAATTGGGATAAAATTGGAGCAAAATTTGAAAAAAAATGAAAGAGGAATTAGAATTTGAAAAGAAGCAGGATCTCGGACTCTGGATACTATAACAATAATTGAGATAGATAAAGAATTAAAAGCATGAGAGTGTTCTCATTCACTGACACAGAAAATAAAATTAGAGAAGAAGACTTGAGATACGAAAGTGAAACTAAAATTCATACATTATAATTGTAGCACCTATCCTCGATAATGGAGTAATACAACATATATAATGAAATTACTTATAATATAACAACAATCAAAATCAATAGAAATCACACTAATTAATTCATTTAACTAGAATATTTAGGAGTTTAAATTTTGAAAAACTTTTATTAAAAAATGATTATACATGTTACTATTGCTTTTTGAGTCTGAGGAGGCTTAGATGTTTTCATCACCTAAGTTTTTATGAGTTTGTTTTTTATATATTAGTAGAGTAAAATATTTTATACAATCGCATAATTATATCTATATTTTTAGATAATTATTTATGTTATTAATATATAAAATTATTTTATATTGTTAATACATTAAAATTAAATTATTTTTTCTATAATAAAAAGATATTTATGAGATCCAAATTAATGAGATGCAATTTCAGGAGGATCTCTACTATCCACATCCTCTCATCCAAGATATGTTTTGGGGATTTTTATATCACGTTGGAGAACGTTTTCTAAACATTTGGCCATTTTCCAAGCTTAGAGAGAAGGCATTAAAAATCACAATGAATCATATAAAATATGAGGATGAGATTAGTCACTACCTTTGCATCGGAGTTGTTGAGAAGGTATATCTATAACAATTACTACCCATTAAATATATTTATTGGTATTTTTACACCAAATATGAAATCTTATATGATAAGTATTTTTTTTTATATATATATATAGAGGTAGCATAATTGTTATGATAATATAATTTCAGTTTCAATATCGGTTAACACAATTTACTGTTATTGAATGAAATGAAAGGTTTTGTCTTTGATTGCACATTGGGCTCATGAGCCAAATTCAGAGGCATTCAAACTTCACTTAGCTCGAATCCCTGATTACTTTTGGATTGCTGAAGATGGCTTAAAAATTGTGGTTAGTATTGTTCTTTTCTAAAAATTAAAGTACATTTTAGTCTTGTAAGAGAGAAGCTTAATAATTAGATAATGGATAATGCAGTGTAAGTCTTGTTAATTTTTTACCGTTGAATAACTTTTTATAAATTATAAATTTCAGCCATTTAATAATTGGATTATTTCATATTATCTTAATAATCAAAGTTATGAAATTTAAAAATTCAAACATTAATACATATTTAATAGTCAGTATTTATTTATATTTTCAAAATTGTATTATATATCACAATAATAAAAATAGTGTATTCTAGTATGTACAATATTTTTTAAAAAGTATTATTAAAATTAAAATAATATTTTTTATTATTTAACAATGTTTTTAATTTAGAAAATAAAAAATATTATCAAAATATAAAAATATTATTATTTTAATTTTCACAATACTTATATAACTATCATAACTACCATAGTATAGATATATAGAATCCACCAATAAAAGTATATCAAATTTTATAAATGGATCGATGAAGAACATAATTTATAAAAAAGTAGCCAATAATAAAAGTTATTTCGAGAGAAATATGCTGGTACTAATTGAAAATAATATACTTGGGCACTAAACTAATAAAAATATACAATGCCAAAAAACGTACATTTCGTTTATGATAGATTCATTTAAATTCAATACAGGCTCTGGGAAGTCAATTGTGGGATGCTGCACTTGCGGTACAAGCAATAATTGCATGTAATATGAACGAAGAGTATGGACATGTACTTAAGAAAGCACATGACTTTATCAAAGCTTCACAGGTAATAACAAATAAGGTGAAAACTCAGGTGCAGTCGACTTCACGTGAAGTTGATACTTGAGAGTCGTTAGGTGATTTAATTGATTTGACTAAATTTTCATCTAACGACTCTCAGATATCAACTTCACGTAAAATTGATTTCACCTGAGTTTTCACCAACAAATAATCATTTATCACTTGAATAACATTATTAATTAATATGTGACTTACCGAAGCAATACCATTATTAATTAATCTTAAATCAAAGATTCGTGAAAATCCCAAAGGTGACTTCAAGGCAATGCATAGACATATATCAAAAGGGGCGTGGGCATTCTCAATTCGTGATAATGGTTTACAAGTTTCTGATTCCACTGGAGAAGCACTAAAGGTAAGTTCAACCATATTCCACTAAACAAATGATGTATCACGACAAAGTTTATCCTTTTTTGTTTTAGTTAAGAAAAATTCATGTATTCGTTTTCATAAATTTTATGTGTTTTTGTTATTTATTTGTTGAGATTTGATTGGTTAAAAATGCTTATTTATCTGGTATTTTTTATCAAAAAGATAATATAAATCTTTAGATGCATTATATTTTAAAAATAAATAGTTATTTTTTTGAAACAAAAAGTTCAACACAATAAGGTGGAGTATTTAAAGTTGAGTATTTAGAATTACAATACAAATACTAAAAAAGAAACCGTAGTTATTTCTGACATTGCCATCAATAATTAGACGGAACAAAGTCAACCCACTCTTTGTAGCTCCTAATCGACTTGGTAATAACTTCCGCAATGCCTGTTTCTTGATTTCTGAAAATCCTGTCATTCCTTTCCAACCACGTATTCCAAATGATAGCAAAAAAGCCAATCAACCACCTGTTACGTTCGTCTTTTTTTACAGGAGTTTCTGTCCAACTCTCAAAGTGTTGCTTAATAGTTCCTGGAATAGACCAAAGTTTATTATAGGCGTATAACCAAGCACACCACACCTGTCATGTGAACTCACAGCCAATGAATAAGTAAAACTCATTCTCAGTTTCTTTTTTACATAAAACACAAATCATATCCCTATGATCAATAATGCCCAATCTAATCAATCTTTCCTTAGTATTGACCCTACCAACTAACACAACTAGGTGAATAGCTTAACTCTTGGTGGTACTAGTCCTCTCTATATAGATCTAATGAAACTATAATTCGTAATGTCCTTCGAAAGAGTCTCAACCTGCAAAACCTGCACAAATGAATTAGTAGAATAAACTCTTGATCTATCAAATTTCCATACTATTCTGTCCTCTCTCTCACTTTTTAACTTGACAGATTGTAGAACTCCATGAAGTTTGTTAACTAATTCTTACTCCCATTGGAATAGTATCCTTCTCCAATGCAAGTTCCATATCCACTTCAACCCATCTCAAAACCCACAGTCCTCTATTACATATCCGATTTGGTTTGAAATTGAGAAAAGTCTTGGAAATACATCCTGCAACACATCACATGGTAGTCAATTATCTTCCCAGAAATGAATTCTTTTACCATCTCCTAGCTCTAATGATAACTCTCTGACCATATTATCTCTCGCTTGCTGTTCTCTTATCTGCAACTGACAAATATTCCTCCACGAACCCTTTGTTTTAGGAATCGGCTGACAAGAAAGAAGGACATTTGGATTCAAGTCATTGCAGGAGCACACAATTTTCTTTCATAATAGGAAATCTTCCTTTGAAAACCGCTACCACCACTTGAACAATAATGCTATATTTCGGAGCACTGCATTGCCCATGTCCAAACCCCCAAAGCGTTTTGAAACTTGCACAATATCCCACCTCACCAAAGGTACCCCATCCCTTTCGTCCTCATTACTCCACAAGAACCTCCTCTGCAAAGATATCAACTTATCTGCTACTGCTCCGAGCATCTTATAGAAGCTAAGGTAGTAAACCGACAGACTATTAAGAACAGATTCGATGAGTACCAGCTTATCAGCTTTATTAATCGTTTTGGCTTTTCACAGATTGAGTTTCTCTTCTACTTTGTCTATAATAGTTTTTCATGTCTTGACCAATTTCGAATTCGTTCCCAAAGAAATACCAAGATATTTGACTGGCAACGTTACTTCTTTACACCCCAACAAGCCACACATCTTTTATGACTACTCTCACTTGCAATTAACCGGAATCAAATTAGATTTATCAAAGTTAATACTCAAGTCAGACATCATCTTAAAACACCGTAAAAATTCCTTATAATTACAAATAGTCTCTTCTTCCGCTTAATATAATTTGTTTCTTTATCATACGTAATAACAATATAATCCTATCTTAATTGTATAATATCAACCTTATTAAAAGTATATAAAAATAAATCATTAAATTAATTATTATATAAAATAAATACTTAAATACAAAGTATAAATAACTAAGTTTATGCGTATTTAAATTGAATTGAGTAAAGTAGGTAGCTAGAGGTGAGGGTGTTAACATACCTTTCCAAATGGGGAAACGAGTTGATGGAGAGCTGCGATTCTGTCACCTAACTTCTCCTTCCTAACCTGAAATTGGTGAGAACAAATATGAAATAACTGAATCGGAGATCAGAGTTAGCAGGGAGGCACATGCTAATCATAAAGTTGGTTATATTGTTGTGTTTGTTTTGTGCTGATTATTCTTCGGTTGCAGTAACCACCCACATGCCACATGCATGACGTGCTTCCTTCTATTGTATTCAGGAGGGAATTGGATTGGAAGTATCTATCTGTCTTCTAATTCTCTTTTACTTTTTTTTCTTAGCTACATATGTTGTTCTTTACCTTGAACGTCGCCGAAGACGGTCTCTAATGTTTCAATCGTCTTATTTAAGTCCCTAACGTTTCAAAATTGACTCAATGTTGTCCTGCCGTTAGGAATCCGTTAACAGAATTGATAGCGGGACAAACGTTAGGCACTTAAATAGGACGAAAATGTTGGATACATAGAAATAAATTTTAATTTTATCCTTCAAAACATCAATTTTTTTTATCGTACATAGTATTCAATTATTTTTTAATCACATCTAAATAAATTACACTTAATCACATTATTTTTATTCTAAATAAATTTATTTTTTTTTATAATTTTACACTTAAAGTTATAAGTTAATATAAAAATATAAAAAAATTTATTTAGAATGAAAATAGTGTGATTAAGTGTAATTTACTTAGATGGAATTAAAAAATAATTGAATATTATATACCGTAAAGAATTTATATTATTGTAGGATAAAATTAAAATTTATTTCTATATATCGTTTTTGTCCCCAACGTTTTCATTTTATTTAAGTTCTTAACGTTTCAAAATCGTCTCACTTTTGTCCCGCCGTCAATTCTGTTAATGGATCCCTAACGGCAGGATAACGTTGAGCCAATTTTAAAATGTTAGAAACTAAAATAGGACGATTGAAACGTTAGGGACAACTTTAAAACTTACCCCAAACGTTGAAAACAAAAACAATATTTTACTATATATATTAATATGCATTTATTTTATGTAAATTTTCCTTAAATTTATATGTAGGCTGCACTTCTATTGTCAAAATTGCCAACGGAACTAGCTGGGGAGAAAATGGAAGAACAATGTTTCTATGATGCCGTGAATGTGACTCTCTCTCTACAAGTATGTCGTTATATCATGACGTTCTTTATTATTACTTTATTTCTGTATATGCTTTCTTTTTCTGTTAATTTAATTATTCGGTAACTTCTTATAATTTTACAATGATTTATACAGCTAAAAGTTTATTATTAAATTTTCATAGTTAATAAGCAAAAATTAATCCATAAAAAGATTTGATTTCATTGATTTAATTATTATATTGATTTTTATAATTTTACCATAAGAAAAAAAAATTAAACTTACATCCAAAAGTAGCAAATATAATCAGAAATATTCTATTTACTTTTAATGTCAATTGTTATTAAGGATTTGATTAAAAATTTTTTAGCTTGGATAAATTTGAACAAAAATATTAGCCGATATGAATTTTAAATGTGCAAATTTTTAAATACTTATGTACAATTTTCAAATTTCTGTTAGCTGATTGTCGTTATTTTCTAAATATTTAAATCAATTTGTTCAACCAACTTGGATTGGTCAAGTGGTCAGCTAATTCGTCTGCTTAAGTAAGTGTTAGAGGTTCGAATTTCGCCTTGTGTATGCAGCAATTCATTGACCAGTGACAGACCCTTAAATAGAGTTTAGATCCGTGACGGATTAGTCCAGACAATAATTTGATGAAAGCAACAAAGATTCAAATAATTTAATGTGATTTGATTGAATTTTAATTGCAGAGTAGTAATGGTGGATACTGCGTGTGGGAGCCTCGGATAGCCTTTCGATGGTTAGAGGTAAGAAAATTTAGAAGACATTTAGACACGAGATTAATTAAAGATTTTGTTTTAATTGAATAACAATTTTATTTAATACAGAAATTCAATCCAACTGAATTCTT
>NC_029776.3:86273831-86315932 GCF_000817695.3 Arachis duranensis
TTCAATTTCGTTTCTTAAAAAAATTATCTGTTTTTTAAATTGGTATCTCAAAATTTTTTTAGTTAAAATTATATTTAAAAATTTTATGTTAGTCACATTAGTTTTTTGTCGTTAATAATGTCAAAATTTATTGATGTGACTTATTAAGTAATATTACATAATTCTAATTAGCTACTACAATAGAACCGAAAGTGAGTCGAGCTGAGTCGAGCTAGACCAAGTTCAAATTCGACTCACAAAAATTAAGCTTGACTCACGATCATTAACAATCGAGCTTATTTCGTAAGCTCAAGTTCAGCTCAACGAAAACTCACGAGCTGTCTTAAATAATAGGAACATAATCTATAATTCTATATCAATAAATTATAACTTATATATATTACAAAATATTAAAAAAATTTAATATATTGTCTCTCTATCAATTATATATTTTTTATTTATGTCCTACATCAAAATTATATATAAAAAATGACTAAGCTCACAAGCTAATGAGCTGAACTTATCCAAGCTCAAGTTCGGCTAATTTAATATATGAGCTCAAATTCAAGCTTAAACTCGGCTCACCAGCTCACGAGTTTAGCTTATCGAGCTATTAATGAGTCGAGCTCGAGCTGACTCATGAGCTGGCTTGACGCACTTCCAGCCCTAACTACAATAAAGTTCTACATCCAAGTAAAATACTTAACTAAGTCTAACCAAATTGTTATAACAACTTTTCAAATCACGCACCCCTTCTCGTTCTTCTTCTTCCAAATTTGCGCATGCAAGTTCTTCTTTTTCCGTTCTCCTCCTCCTCCTTCTCATCCTTCTTCTTCTTCTTATTCTTCCAAATTTGCGCATGCAAGTTCTTCTTCTTCTCTTCTCCTCCAATGTTGTGTCTTCTTCTTTTTCTTTTTCTTTTCGTTATCGTCATCACCAATAACACCAATATTTTACAAACATATTTATTAGTTCTGATTTTCTCTATCGTCATCATTAAATAATTTTGGTTTATTTCTTAATTTATTTTGGTTCATTTGTGTGTTAATTGAGGTTCACTTGATACTACTGATAAGTTTTGACCAAATTTTTTATTTCTTAAGTAATTTCGGTTTATTTCTTAGTTTAATTGATGTATGTTCATTTGGATCCAGAAATGAATTCGATGTGTTTTTGTTCATGATTCAGTCTTTTTGACTATTTGTTCAAATCTGAATTAATTTCGGTTCATTTGTGTGCTAATTGAGGTTCACTTGATGCTACTGATAAGTATTGACCAAATTTTTTATTCCTTAAGTAATTTCAGTTCATCTTTTAGTTTAATTAAGGTTCGTTTGATGCAGAAATGAATTTGATGTGTTTTTGTTGATGATTGAGTTTTTTTACTACTTGTTCAAATCTGAACTACTTATTGAATGGAATAGAGTGAAATTTAATGCAATTAAATAAAGTGATAATGAATAATTTTTTTGTTTTTTGCTAAAAAATTTGTTCAATACTTATCAGCAGCATCAAGTGAATCTCAATTAACACAAACACATCGAAATCATTTATGGATCCAAATGAACCTCAAATAAACTAAGAAATGAACTAAAATTACTTAAGAAAATAAACAATTTGGTCAATACTTATCGACAGCATCAGGTGAACCTCAATTAACACACAAATGAATCAAAATAAATTCACAAATGAACCGAAACAGACTAAAAAATGAACTAAAATTATTTAATGATGGTACCAGAGAAAATCAGAACCAATAAAGATGTTAGCAAAATATTGGTGTTGTTGGTGAATGATGATAACAAACGAGAAGAAGAACCTGCGTATGCGAAAGAGGAGGAGGAGGAGGGGGAGGAGGAGGAGGAGAAGACGAAAGTGATGATGATGTGATGATGTGATGAAAGTTATTTTTGATGAGTTTGGACCAATTTGGTTAGACTTGATTGCTAAAAATACTTAGATGTGTAGCGGGACTGTAACTACTAATATAATAAGTTTATAAAATTAGATTAAATTAACTCTAAATTAAGGAAGCTTTAAGGCATTGAAATCTCTTTATTTATAATTGATTTGATCTAATTTTACAAATTTATCATATTAGCAATTAATTAGAACCGTTAGATATGTATTGTAATATTATTTAACGTGTTATATCAGTAAAATCTAATACCAACATCAATAAAAATTACGAAAGAACTAATGTGACCAACATAAAATTTTTGAAAAAAATTTAATTAAAAAATATTTCAAAAATTAATTTAAAAAATAATTAATCTTTTGAAAATGAATTTCACTGTTTCTTCATTTTAGAATTCTTTAAGAGCCTGAACTAGGAGGCCGACCCGACACTTCCACTCCTCCAGCAAAGCACCTGACAGTTGGGGGAAAGAAAACTTTCTTGAAGGCAAGTTTGCTCCTGTGGGACCGCTCTAGGTATAGAGTATATAGGGGGAGGGTCCTACCCCCTCCCCGAGGTACATCACTACACCCTCATTTCTCTGTCATCTGTACGAATTCTGGCTTGAGTGTCAGAGTCCTTTTTGCAGGTGGCTCCCCTCTTTTCCAACACCACAGCTTGGGAGTTCGTGAGGCTCCAACCATCCATCCGAGGACACGAACCTGGGAGGTACATCCATTCACCATCAACCCAGGATCCAGATTCCCTTCATCCCTCACACCCGTTTCTTTCATCCGACCCGTTCGACACCCGGACAAACGAACATTGGCGCCGTCTGTGGGGACTTGCCTGAATGGACACGCGTGGAAGACTTAGTCCACCGAACCAGTAGGATAGCCTCCTTGGCTTCCTCCTGCGAATGCACAAGATCCCCTCTCTGGCGAGAGGAGCTTCCCTCCCGTTCCTAGGAAAGGCGTCCCTTTGGGGGAACGGGGAGTGACAGCGCGAGAATAATGCAGGAACTGCGCCACAGGGTACAGAATCTAGAGTGGGAGCTAGCAAACAGAGAGTGCTACCGGCCAGCTCCGAGTCAACCTCGTTCCTGGTCTCCTCCAAGGAGGGGGGAAACCAGGGGAAGAAGCCCACAGAGAGACCGCTCCAGACACACGCCGACCCCATGATCCCAGTCAAAAGGCCAGAGGGAAAGTAGGGAAGTGCCGAGGAGACGGCAAGACCCCATTATCTACACTCGACCCCCAGTGAGACATACAGAGGAAGAAAACCGAGAAGATAGCAGGGAGAGACCAATGAGGTGGCGACAACCCGTAATCATGGGGGCAACCCCTTTTTACCACTCCATCCTCGAGGTCCGGCTACCGAAACACTTCGACAAACCAACGGACATGAGGTACGACGGGAACCAGGACCCCTAGGAACACCTGACGGCCTTCGAGGCTAGGATGAACCTGAAAGGTGTGGGCGATAAGGTGAGATGTCGTGCCTTCCCTGTGACCTTGGCGGGATCGGCAATCTGCTGGTTTAACGCCATCCCTCAAGGCTCTGTGATAACTTTTGCGAACATAACCCGCGCTTTTCTGGCTCAGTTCACCACACGCATTTCCAAAGCAAAGCACCCAATCAACTTGCTAGGGGGTAACACAAAGAAGTGGTGAACCGACTAGGAAGTACTTGGACAGGTTCAATGATGAATGCTTGGAAATTGACAGCCTGACCGACTCAGTGGCCAGTTTCTGTCTGACAAACGGGCTGTTGAATGAAGACTTCAGGAAACATCTCACCACCAAACCTGTGTGAACAATGCAGAAAATCTAAAATGTGGCAAGAGAGTACATCAACGATGAGGAGGTCAGCCAAGTGGTGGCAGCCAACAAACGTCAACCCGCCTATCACCCTGCTCGTCAGCCCGGTAACGGGGAAAGGTCTAAGGAGCACTCCAAGGACGGAGCGCTACCTAAAACCTTCAAGTCGTTCCCTCGGGTAGGAAAGTTTGCTAACTACACCCCCCTAACGTCCCTGATTGTTGAGGTGTACCAGCAGATAGCCGACAAAGGCATCTTGTCGAAGCCTCACCAGCTCAAGGATAAAACTGGAGGGAACAAGAACTTCTACTGTGATTATCACAAGGGCTTCGGCCATAAAACCCATGATTGTTTTGACTTGAAGGACGCTTTGGAGCAGGCGATCCAGGAAGGTAAGTTAGCAGAGTTCTCTCACCTCATAAGAGAATCAAGGAGGTGAGAGCGCGACCGATCTGGCAACGACAGGAGCCGCTCTGTGAAACCAAGGCAAGAGCTCAAAGAGGGCAACGACCGGGGCCTCACCATCGTGAATGTCGTAGTCGGGAGGGATGACGCACCAAGGTCTAGGTCGACAGAAAAGAAGGACATTAAGGTCCTGGCTATGTCATCAGCTACTTAGAGGCCCTCTCCCATGAGAGTCCCGACGATATCATTCGGACCGGAGGACCAATGGTTTCCCGACCTACCGGAGAACCCTCCCATGGCGATCACAGCAAGAGTTGGAACCGGTTTGGTCAAGCGAATCCTCGTCGACATCGGAGCCGACTCAAACATCATGTTCCAAAACGTGTTTGATTCCCTGGGCCTCCGAGAAGCCGATTTAAGGACTCACCAGCACAGAGTAGTTGGCCCGGGGATCATTTTATCAAGCCTTGTGGAATAATCTCCCTTTCAATCTCCATAGGAGGAGGGCCAGGAAAGAGGTCCTTAATAGCGGAGTTTGTTGTTTTGAGAGACTCCACGGCTTATAACCTTATCCTGGGGAGGAAAATGATCAATGAATTCGGAGCGGTAATATGTGCCAAGCTACTGATAATGAAGTTTGCAGCTGACGATGGGTCGGTGGGGTCCGTAAGGGGAGATCTGGAAACAGCAGTCGCATGCGACAATGCCAGCCTCTCCCTAAGGAAGAAGTTGAAGGAGGCATCCGGGGTCTTTCTGACCGATTTGGATGCAAGAATTGACGACAAACCAAGACCAGAACTCGAAGGAAACCTAGAAAAGTTTAGGTTCGGCGATACGGAGGACAAGTTCACCTTTGTGAATAAAATCCTCCCCCACAACTTGAAAGAACCTTTGATGAAGATGGTGCGAGCAAATGGAGATTGGTTCGCCTAGACACCAGCTGACATGCTGGGAATTGAACCTCATTTCATGTCACACCACCTGGCCGTAAAGGCAGATTCGAAGCCTGTGCCCCAAAGACGAAGAAAAATGTCTCAAGAAAGAGCCGATGAGGTGGCCAAGCAAACGGCCAGCCTGTTGGAACCAGGGTTCATCCGGGAACTCGACTATTCGACTTGGTTGTCAAACGTAGTCCTAGTTAAGAAGGCCAACGGGAAGTGGATGATGTGTGTGCACTACTCCGACCTCAACAAGGCATGCCCCAAAGACTCTTTTCGCCCCCCCCAACATTGACACTCTAGTGGACGCAGCCGCGGGGTACCGTTTTCTGAGTTTCATGGATGCATATTCTAGTTACAACCAGATACCGATGAACAGGCCGGATGAGGAGAAAATGGCGTTCATAATGCTAGGGGGCACATATTGCTATAGGGTAATGCTATTCAGACTAAAGAACGCAGGAACCACTTATCAAAGACTGATGAACAAGGTGATCAGCATCGTCATCGGGAGGTTGCTAGAAGTGTACATCGATGACATCCTGGTGAAAACCACCCAATCAGAAGACCTGGTAGGTGACCTGGAGATTGTGTTCGCGTCCCTCTGGCGACACAACATGAGACTTAACCCTCTCAAGTGTGCCTTTGTCATGGAGGCCGGGAAGTTCATGGGATTCATGATAACTAAGAGAGGAGTGGAGGCCAACCTCGAGAAGTGTGAAGTAATTCTGCAAATGAAGAGCCCAGGATGCGTTAAGGATGTACAGAGGCTAGCCGGAAGGCTTACTGCTCTATCCCACTTCATCAGTGCATCGGCAGCTAAGGCCCTTCCATTCTTCAACTTGATGAAAAAAAGAATAGCGTTCGAATGGATCCCGGCATGCAAAGAGGCATTCCACCATTTCAAAAGAATACTGTCGACACCCTCAGTTCTCGGCAAACCCAAGGACTCTGAGACGTTGTATCTGTACCTAACCGTAACCGACGAAGCCTTGGTGGCCGTCTTAATACAGGAAGAAGGGAAAACCCAACAGCCGGTATATTTTGTTAGCAGAGCACTGCAAGGGGTGGAGCTGAGATACAATAAGTTGGAAAAATTAGCGTATGCGCTATTAACCTCATCCAAAAGGCTACGACAGTATTTCCAAGGTCACCGCGTCGTCGTCGGAACGGATCAAGCGATACATCAAGTTTTGCAAAAACCCGTCCTAGCAGGATGGATGATTACCTGGACAATCGAGCTATCTCAATACGACCTACAGTATGAGCCCAGACATGCAATCAAAGCTCAGGCCATGGCCGACTTTCTCGTAGAGGTCACGGGAGACCCTCACGAAACCCCGGGCACACGGTGGAAGCTCCACGTTGACGGAGTCTCCAACCAAACGTCTGGGGGTGCAGGGATAATCCTCGAGAGCCCGACGGGGATAGTATAGAAAATTAAAAAATACACATATCTGTTTACAGACTTGTAAGAAAAAATACACAATGTAAACGAAACAAGAGTAAGAAAAATGCTACTTGTACAACAAAATTCAGCCTTTGGTCAGCCTTTAATATTATTTAATTATTTTTTAATTAAAACATATTCCTATTTTTTAGATACACATTGGTAAGTAAAATTAATTTAAATTTTAAAAAACTAAAATTTCTCTAAATTCCTACCTACTTCATAGTTAGTTATTGTTCCCTTCTTTTACGTTCCTTCTCTCTGTAACATGGTTTTCTTTTATCTTATTTTCTTGTATAGGACCGCTTCTTTTACGTTCCTTACTTATGTTATATTACTTAGTAGTTGTAAGGATTAGGTTCGTTGGTTCAAATGAATGAGTTTTAGATGTGTGCAGGAACTAATTTAAAAGATGGAATATTATTTTGGATGTGTTGCAAGTCAATCTAGTTAGCGTTTGGAAAAAAATTTATCTGCTATAACCAAGTGTAATTTATGCACAATAAATGACTAATTAACAAGTTGGACATACTGTACAAACAAGCAAAAACACTGATTAGTAGTAGTAGTAATAACCCCACCTTAAGAACTTGAAGACGATGCTTCAAATTTATTCTTATTACACATCCCAAAATTTATAATATTACACATACAAAATTATACGTTTACATAACCCAAATCACAAGTTTGCACACCAAATAACTACTAGTCAACAAAAATCACCAATAAAAACAAATTAATCCTCAACACAAGTATGAGAACAGAACAATCAGACAATAGTAAAAACTCACATAATATTCTCTTGCAGACAACTAAAACTCACGTAAACACATCCAAAACTCAGTGAAGAACGTAAACACTTTCAAAATATAGAAATTGCACATGCAAAAATAATTTAACATTTGAATACATATGAGAATCTCTTCTGGCCATTTTAATCGATTTTTAATTATAAAAAAAATATTATACAGAATAATAAGAAAAATAATGGTGTCAGAGAATGCGTAAAGAAAAACTCTATGAACATAGACCCATTCACACCGTAGGTATGTTTTCGGCGCGAACGAAGGGCGACGCTGATGCGGACGAACGGCGACTAGGAGGAGAAAGACGGCGACAAAGATGAGCGCCGAGGAAGAGGAAGGCGGCGTTGTGGATGAGCGCCGAGGAGGAAGGTGGCGCGGATGAACGGCGGCGGAAGATGATGAACCATGGACGTCGTGCGCTTCTGGGTTTATGATGTGCGGTGAATGTGACTGCTCTTTCAGGATTTTGTATGATATTAGTTAATAATTAGATAGTTTAATATTTATTTTAGAATTTTAAAAGCGAAATTTTGAATTTTAATTAAGTTGATTTTTGGATGTGTATTTAAATTGTAATATATTAATAATTGAATATATTAAATCTGAAACAAAAATTTATTTCAATTTATTTAGTTTGTATTTTAGATGTGTATTTAATTTTAAAAAGCCACTAAATCTATTCATAATTTTTAGATGTGTTTGTTTTACTTTTTTTAATTATTGTAATAAAAAATTGAATATTATACAATTTTTAAAAGATACCTAACTAAACTAAAAGAATAAATGACGTATTTTTGTAATAAATTTTAAAATTATTTATTTCAGTAAATAAAATATTTATTTAAATAAAAATCTTAACTTTTTCCGAAAAATTCTGGAACAATTAATATCCTACATGTACTAATTTAACAAATATGAGTTGATAGGTACGTAGAGTGCACAGCATCAGCAATGCTGGGATTGGTTATATTCAGAGAGCTTTACCCAAATCACAGAAGGAAGGAAATAGATCAATCAATTTCCAAGTCTATCCATTTCATTGAAAGCACACAGAATCCTGATGGCTCTTGGTATTGATGTTCAATTTTTTCCCTTTTTTATATAAAAAAAATATAATTATAAGAATTCAAAGTAATTAAAGATGATAAGCACAATGATACATATACAGGTATGGTTGTTGGGGGGTTTGTTATACATATGGCACATGGTTTGCTGTGGAAGGACTAAAAGGCGTTGGAAAGAATTACCATAACTGTTCTGCATTGCGCAAAGCATGTCAATTTTTGTTGTCAAAACAACTTCCTAATGGTGGTTGGGGTGAAAGTTACTTGTCAAGCCAAAACAAGGTATATATTATTTTTATTTTGCTTATGAATAATCTATACTATATTATACTATAAAAAGAAGATAAAAAGAAAACTGAAAGGAAAGTGCTTCTCCTAAAAATAAATTAAAAAAAAATATATAAATAATTATATCTTTAACCCGTCTTCTCATTCAATACACACTTAATTGATATATTTTCATTCTAATTTTCTTGAATAGCAAGTTTTCTCTCTAGTTCTATATTACTTTCGATCTCACTACAAAAGTGCATCTCTACAACAATTTGCACAGATATCATGTCATGATATCCAATATACCATTTTCATTATATTAGAATTGTACTCATATAACATGGTTAATTTCTTTATCAAATAGGTGTATACAAATTTAGAAGGCAACCGTGCAAATATAGTTCAAACATCGTGGGCTTTGTTGTCCCTTATCGGCGCAGGGCAAGTAAGTAAAATCTTAAGCCGTATTTGGAACGAAAAATATGAAACAATATAATATTGAGATAGAGAATTTATTATTTATTATTTGTGTCAAAAAGGCTGAGATTGATCCAATACCCATACACCGTGGAATGAAGTTACTAATCAATTTACAACTGGAAGATGGAGACTTCCCTCAACCGGTAATTAATTAATTAATTAACTAGTCCTCCTTATATTTATTTTCTTAGCATTTAGCAGAAAACAATGTATATACTTGTGTCATTCACTAATCAGTCATCAACATAATTTTAATAATTTTCAAATACATATATACAGGATGCCACAGGAGTATTTTTTAGGAACTGCTTCTTGAACTATGCATCGTATCGAATGATATTTCCTATTTGGGCTTTGGGAGAATATCGCAGCAGAGTTTTGCATACATGAACCACTGCATCCATAATAATTTAATTACCAAAGTTATCGAATTCTCGAATTCACTCCTACACTTTTTTAAGTTGCTTTTATCATAATAATATGGTTGTTTGTGTACAATATGTAAAATGTGTTTCGTATTTCGTATGTATTTGTTTGGCTTTGATACAAGTTGTCTTTCCGCAAACATAATGCATCTTGTTCTTTAATAATGTAAGCAGAATTTATATAAATATTTTATTTAATTGGTCGTACTTTAATTAGTCATCCTACTTTTTTTTCTCCGAGTGAGAATTAGTGTTGAAGATGGTTTCTAGGAGAGAATCGCCAGAGTTTTGTAAGCATGAAGACCACATCCATCAAAGGTTGTGATCTTATTTATGTGCTATAGCTACCATCTATAGTATGATTAACAATGTTACCTTGTATGATTATCATGAATAATATGCTTGCCTGTCTACAACAAGTAAACTGTGTTTCGTATGTTTTTTATTTTTCATACAAATTGTCTTATCTGAGATAATGTAAGCATAACTTATAAGAATATTTTCAATTTTCTCTTATTGATTCCATAGTCATTTTACAAATGGTAAAGATGTATCATTTTTAATGTAAACGTTGTATTTGATTATAGGGATGGACATAGGGGCGAGTGGAGGCTCCCAGTTTTTTTTTTTTTAATTAATATTAATAAGTTATTAAGTATGATTTAATTTTGTAAAAATATATTTAATATTTAGTTTAGTATAAATAAAAGTCTAATTCAACTTAAATATTAATGATCTTTAATATCTAAAAAGTAAGTAATAACAATATTAAAAAAATATGAAAAAAATATTATTACTAATATTTTTTAATTAAATAAAATTTTTCAAATCTCATAAAATAGATTCTTTTTCTTCTTATGATCGTCCTTTATTATTCGTTTGGTCTTAATTTTCTCTATATCAATTATTACAACTGAAAGATCTTTTTCGGCTATGAATATTATGAAAAATAATTCAAAAATAAAATAAAAGGTGAATTTTTTGTTAATTATCTTTTAATTACATTGAGAAGAAAATTGCTGAAAGATTTGACACACAGATTCTATTATCGATGAATTTTATGATACTTACGAAGAATCAACCACTTTATTAATAAAAAAGTTCACACATAATTTTATACTTTAAAATATATTCTCTATCGATATATTTTTGTAATTAATTTTATATTATATAATTTTTTTGCATATTTTTTTAATATTATATATGTTATTGGTTCTATGATATATAATATTTTTGAATCCATATTCCTATTTGATTATTTCCAATGTCTAATGTAATATTAGACTAAGATTCAAGAAGCACGTCCACTAGTGCGCAACCACACTAGTGCGCCACTCACCATTGCCAAGAAGCACGTCTACGGTCTATCGAAGATTCAAGTCGCCGCCTCGTCGCCTACTGCCTCCTGCTCGTCAGTCGTCAGTCATCACCTCCGGCCTCCCTCTTCTCTACTCGAGTGCTCGTCCCTCCATCCCTCCAGGGTCCAGCCCAGGTATGTATTTTTAATTTTTTGAAGTTATTCCGGATATTAAATTTTCAATAATTTAATACTGATAGTTAGAATTAATTGATTATTGTAGATTGATTATGTATGTTAGTTTCTGTTTGAGATTGTTGATTGTTCACATAATCACATATGTTTGATTTCTGTATGTTGGCAGATGAAAACATGAATACTTTCACATATGTTTTTATGTTTAATCTCTCTTGTTTGTTGATTTATTTTTTATTTCTGTTCAGTTTGTTGATTATCCATTGTTGTTAGATTGTTGATTCTTGATTATCTGTTATAGTGTTATATATGTTGGTTGCTATTGTATATTATTCTTAGTAGTTAGTGCATTATTCTTAGTAGTTAGTGAACTTATTTTTTTTCAATACTTGCTTTGGAAGATTATGTTTATGACATGGAGAAAGCCTTAATCGGTTCTAACTTCTAAGCTTTATCCTGCGGATAAAGAGCTGGTAAATTCTGCAATTGATAAGGCTAGAACTCTGCTTGATGATGGTAACAAGGAGAAGAAAGAAACTGATGTATTTGTGGAGTATCTTACTGAAGCTAAGCTTGTTTTTGAGCCCATTATAGCTAAGACTGGTTAGTTTTGTTTAGATCTTTCCTTTGTTGAATTTTTAATTTTGCTTGTGATGCAAATCTTTGTGACAGAAATTATCTAAAGGAGATTGGTCATTGAGAGTTGAAATTTGAATTTCGTGGACAGATCTTGTGAACTTTGAATGTGATAAATGCTTATTCAATATCACAATTTGGTGTTGTTTATGTTCATTGAGTACTCTTTGATAGTGGAACTATGGGGTGTGGTGATATCATTTGCTTTTCAAGTGAGAAAGCCAAAAGAAAAGAAAGTAAATTGACATCATTGACTTTGAATCTATGTTATGGAATCAATGTCATTGCTTTGTTTATTGCAGTTGCAGATTTGATACTGTGGAAACAGAAGAATATTAGTGTGGAAATATTATTAGTCAGAGAATAGAATAAAGGGGATTGAGAATATTGTTACTTAGTGTGGGAATATTGTTACTTATGTGGGACCGGATTAACCGATTCAACCAGTAACTCACTAGTTAAACCAATGACTCAGTGACCCAATAGTCTGACCGGTTCGATTACCGATATGGTTCTGACAACTATGATATTAATTCTTGGTCATGCTTTATTTATCCTACTTCCGATTATAGATGTGATGATAATGGATTTATTTCTTTATAAGCAAATACAAAATGAGCATGACACAGTTATGTTGATTTGAAAAGTAAAACGCAACATAATTATTACAAAACGTCACAAATTCACAATCAATTTCTTGACATAGGTAGCCAAAGATGCATTGGCATATGCCTGCTCTGACCGAGATCTTTGGAGATGATTCCGTACTCCAATTCGGTGGTGGAACCTTAGGGCATCCTTGGGGAAATGCACCAGGTGCCGTAGCTAATCGAGTAGCTCTCGAAGCATGTGTACAGGCTCGGAATGAGGGTCGTGATCTTGCTCGTGAGGGTAATGAAATCATCCGTGAGGTGAGCAAATGGAGTCCTGAATTAGCTGCTGCTTGTGAAGTATGGAAGGCGATCAAATTTGAATTCCCAGCAATGGATACTTTGTAATCCGGTGGTTACTGTTCATTCTAGATAATTGCAATTAAACTCGGCTCAATCTTCAAAAAAGGATTGAGCCGAAGACAAAGATACTTAATTTATTGCATAAACATAATATATCTTATTTTTCTTTTTTATTATATCCATAAAGTTCTATATTCTAATCGATTAGATATATCTTATCTATTAGATATATATTAGAGTCTAGAAATGTAGAGTATATAAATAAATGGATATGGAATAGTTAAATTGGAGTATTTCAATAAAGAGAAATAGAAAAAATTGAATTAATAATTTAATAATTTTTCTAAAAAATTAGAAAGAATAGTGACAAATATCAACTAGAATATATTTATTTATATAATAATAATAAAAACAAATTACTAAAAATATAATCAAATTCGATTTATATTAATATTTCATTTTTTTTTTTCGAATTTGAATTCATTTGTTTTTCGCGATTCTATGTTTTCAACACTAATATTGACAACAGTATTGAAAACAAATATAATCCGATCGTGAAGAAATCGATCGATTTCTTCACGATCGGATTATATTTGTTTTCAATACTGTTGTCAATATTAGTGTTGAAAACATAGAATCGCGAAAAACAAATGAATTCAAATTCGAAAAAAAAAAATGAAATATTAATATAAATCGAATTTGATTATATTTTTAGTAATTTGTTTTTATTATTATTATATAAATAAATATATTCTAGTTGATATTTGTCACTATTCTTTCTAATTTTTTAGAAAAATTATTAAATTATTAATTCAATTTTTTCTATTTCTCTTTATTGAAATACTCCAATTTAACTATTCCATATCCATTTATTTATATACTCTACATTTCTAGACTCTAATATATATCTAATAGATAAGATATATCTAATCGATTAGAATATAGAACTTTATGGATATAATAAAAAAGAAAAATAAGATATATTATGTTTATGCAATAAATTAAGTATCTTTGTCTTCGGCTCAATCCTTTTTTGAAGATTGAGCCGAGTTTAATTGCAATTATCTAGAACGAACAGTAACCACCGGATTACAAAGTATCCATTGCTGGGAATTCAAATTTGATCCCCTTCCATACTTCACAAGCAGCAGCTAATTCAGGACTCCATTTGCTCGCCTCACGGATGATTTCATTACCCTCACGAGCAAGATCACGACCCTCATTCCGAGCCTGTACACATGCTTCGAGAGCTACTCGATTAGCTACGGCACCTGGTGCATTTCCCCAAGGATGCCCTAAGGTGCCACCACCGAATTGGAGTACGGAATCATCTCCAAAGATCTCGGTCAGAGCAGGCATATGCCAAACGTGAATACCCCCTGAAGCAACGGGAAGAACACCTGGTAGAGAAACCCAATCCTGAGTGAAATAAATCCCACGGCTTCGATCTTTTTTGAGGGGTACGATTAGAATAGAAGTTAAAAATTGAAGGAAACCTTATTTTCTTCCATTAAAATGGATCCGAGATTAAGTTGAAGGAATGATAAATATGAAAATACGGGCCTCTGTTCGTAAAATTTGTGAAAAATGTAGATTGATCCGTAGACGAGGTAGAATTCTAGTAATTTGTTCCAATCCAAGACATAAACAAAGACAAGGATAAGGATAATATTTCCACAAAAGCCACAAGAGAGGGCTTTGAATTATAAAGGACTGGGTGCGCAAATAAAAAAAAAAATAAAAAAAGATATAGATATTGAAATTCAAACTTTTTTTTACATGAAAACTTAGAAATTATATAATATTCTCTATTATATATGATATGATTTTATAGTAATATTGATTATATATTAATATTTTTGAATATGTGAAAATTTCAAATTATTGAATGAATATAGAAATTCTATTTCGAATATTTCGAAATTTTCTTATATATATAATATATATCAATGATTATATATATATAGATTAGAACTATTCTAATAGAATACAATATAAAAAAGAGATATTAGATAGAGAGATTTTGGGGATCTAAAATTGGAAATTCTATTTTTGTTAGTTGTATATTAACACAAATAGAATGCCAATTTTGAGAATATTAATTCTAGTTTCTAATTAAAAAAAAGAAATATAGTAAAACATCTGTTTTTTTGACATGAAATGAATATATCCATACATCTCAGACTTCCTTTTAGGTTATGAGATAATAATTATGAAATAATAAAAAGATAATAAGATATGGCAAAACCTATACCCAAAATTGGTTCGCGTAAAAATGGACGTATTGGTTCACGTAAACATGCTCGTAAAATACCAAAGGGCGTTATTCATGTTCAAGCTAGTTTCAACAATACCATTGTCACTGTTACCGATGTACGGGGTCGGGTAATTTCGTGGTCCTCCGCAGGTACTTGTGGATTCAAAGGTACGCGAAGGGGAACACCATTTGCCGCCCAAACCGCAGCAGGAAATGTTATTCGAACAGTAGCGAATCAAGGCATGCAACGAGCAGAAGTCATGATAAAGGGTCCCGGTCTTGGAAGAGATGCGGTATTAAGAGCTATTCGTAGAAGTGGTATACTCTTAAATTTTATACGGGATGTAACCCCTATGCCACATAATGGGTGTAGGTCCCCTAAAAAACGACGTGTGTAATGTAAAACAAAAGATAAAAATAGAAAACATAGAATAAATTTCAAGACAAGAGAAATAAACAATTCAAGGATTTGAAAAAAGAATTGATTACTATGGTTCGAGAGAAAATTAGAGTATCTACTCGAACACTACAGTGGAAGTGTGTTGAATCAAGAGTAGACAGTAAGCGCCTTTATTATGGACGCTTTATTCTGTCTCCACTTATGAAAGGCCAAGCTGATACAATAGGCATTGCGATGCGAAGAGTTTTGCTTGGAGAAATAGAGGGAACATGTATCACACGTGCAAAATCTGAGAAAATACCACATGAATATTCGACCATAGTAGGTATTCAAGAATCAGTACATGAAATTTTAATGAATTTGAAAGAAATAGTATTGAGAAGTAATCTGTATGGGACTCGAGACGCATCTATTTGTATCAACGGTCCCGGATATGTAACCGCTCAAGACATCATTTTACCACCTTCTGTGGAAATTGTTGATAATACGCAACATATAGCTAACCTAATAGAACCCATTAATTTGTGTATTAGATTACAAATCGAGAGGAATCGCGGATATTGTATAAAAAGACTAAAAAACTTTCAAGACGGAAGTTATCCTATAGATGCAGTATTCATGCCTGTTCGAAACGCAAATCATAGTATTCATTCTTATGTGAATGGGAATGAAAAACAAGAAATACTCTTTCTCGAAATATGGACAAATGGGAGTTTAACTCCTAAAGAAGCGCTTTATGAAGCCTCCCGTAATTTGATTGACCTATTTATTCCTTTTTTACATGCGGGAGCAGAAAACTTGAGAACTTCATAGATTTATAGAATCGGTTACTATAACTAATTTACTAAATCGCGCAAAAAACAAAAAACCCAGAAATATTAAGTGATTAGTCGATATTCAAAATAAAAGATTTAACAGACAATTGAAAAAATAGATGATTGAATCAAAATAATTCCTTTCAAGTTCTATTTATTTTGAGGGCAATATGAATATTCTATTATGTTCCATCAACACATTAAAAAGATTATATGAGATATCTTCCGTGGAAGTAGGTCAACATCTCTATTGGCAATTAGGGGGGTTCCAAGTGCATGCCCAAGTACTTATAACTTCTTGGGTCGTAATTGCTATCTTATTGGTTTCAGCCATTTTAGTTGTTAGAAATCCGCAAACCATTCCCACTTTTGGTCAGAATTTCTTTGAATATGTCCTCGAATTCATTCGAGATGTAAGTAAAACTCAGATTGGGGAAGAATATGGTCCGTGGGTTCCCTTTGTTGGAACTATGTTCTTATTTATTTTTGTTTCAAATTGGTCGGGGGCTCTTTTGCCTTGGAAAATAATACAGTTACCTCATGGGGAGTTAGCTGCACCCACAAATGATATAAATACTACTGTTGCATTAGCTTTACTTACATCAGTAGCATATTTCTATGCGGGTCTTTCGAAAAAGGGATTAGCTTATTTTGGTAAATACATCCAACCAACTCCAATCCTTCTACCAATTAACATCTTAGAAGATTTCACAAAACCCCTGTCGCTTAGCTTTCGACTTTTCGGAAATATATTAGCTGATGAATTAGTAGTTGTTGTTCTTGTTTCTTTAGTACCCTTAGTAGTTCCTATACCTGTCATGTTCCTTGGATTATTTACAAGCGGTATTCAAGCCCTTATTTTTGCTACTTTAGCTGCGGCTTATATAGGTGAATCCATGGAAGGCCATCATTAACTTAACAAATTTAGGAAATAGTCTTTTTTATTAGTTTCTAGTTTAGTTTGACTCGCCACAATATATGTGCGGCTAAAGATAATATACTTAGGTAACAAAAATACATAAAAGATAAACAAATAAGTTTTGAATTCTGATTCTATTAATTGAATATTCATAAATACGGGGTTAAATTAAATGCAATCAAAGTATAAATAAATATATGATTTGGTAAAAAAATAGAAAAGATTACTTGAGAGCTGTAAAAAAAAATAGGAAAAAGATTCATTATTTAAAAGATGTTTTTCCTATTTTTTTTTTACTAAACTAAAAAGAATCTTTGTTTTCAATTTTTTTCAATAACTTTTTGGTATTGTTTTTGTTGTATTTTATTTTGTTCATTCAATCTATAACATAAATATTTTTTTTACATTATAATATAGATCTAATTTGAATATTATTTGATTAGAGTCTATTAATGTTGTAAATGTAAATATTAAGAACTTTAACTTTGAACTTTGTAGGATATTTCCGTTTACGACATGTGATTAAAATGGATATTACATAAAACTAGAACGTATTTGTATTTCATTCATATTCAATTCAACAATAAATAAAAATTCCATTTAGATCACTCAAATTTCAATATTTCGTTGCAAAGATTCAGTTCTTCGGTCGAACGAATTTTTTTAGATTGATTATACCATATGGATATAAACGAGGATATAATCAAAAAGAAGAAAAGGGCTAGCAAAAACCTAAGACTAATAGATTAGAATCTTTCTCTTTTTTTTAGATTAGAATAAAATGTGGAATAAAATAAATACATTTTTTTAGTAAATTTTTTATCATTTCTGTATTTTGTTTTTAGTTATTTTATTCAATTTTATCAATTAATACAATATTCAATTTTCCAATTTGAATTCAAGATTATTGAATATAATATTCATTATATTATATATATTTATATATATAGTATATATATCTATATATTATATATTAGTATTTGTAGATATTATTCCATTTTTTCTTCTAACTTTTCACTAAATTGAATTTAGTGAAAAGTTAGAAGAAAAAAAGAAAAGCGTCCATTGTCTAATGGATAGGACAGAGGTCTTCTAAACCTTTGGTATAGGTTCAAATCCTATTGGACGCAAATAATTTGCATTATGTATTTAATATTTTTATATTTATAATATAAAAATATAACTCTAAATAGAATTTCTATATTTCTAAAAACTAAAAATAAAAGATAAAAAAAAAGATTTTGAATGATTTGAATTGAACAAGAACCACTTATCCTTTGAGAATTAATATAAATATAGAATATCTAATATAATTAATTTATTATATTATTTATTCAAAGAAAAGATATTAAATATGAAAGAATCAGAATAATAATCTAAATTTTAATTTGAAAGTTGAATGCTGAAACAAAGACAACACAATCTTTGAAATATACAGTGCTAATAGTTTGCTACCAAACATCATGAACAAACTTCCGAAGTTATTTAATTTCAGAATGACTAGCAAGGAATCATTGACTAAACCCAACACTAGCTAAAGAAAATGGCATGGACATTTTTTCCCCTAAAATATACAAAGATTATGAAGTTTCATTAATCTTACCCCATATATGATGCAACTGCTAGTGTAGTGAATATAGAACTTTTCCTAATCAGCAAGTTATTATGCCACCTCAGTCTTAGTTATATCTCTAGCCAATTTATACCATCACATTCTCTACACTTATTTCAGCTACTATAAATATCAACCTCGTAACATCTTGTAGCCAACTTTTTAATGGTAATCACAATGTAGAATACTCGTTATTTTCTTTATGCTCTCTCTTCTTTTTCTCTCTATCTTTCTTTTTCTTTTTCTAAGAACCAAGTTATTGATACCTTACATGGTATCGTATCAGAACTTCGGTTTTGATCCATGAAACACTCAACTTTTTCCGCTTGGCAGAATTAGGCGAATCAAGCTTTTCAACTACAATCAGCAATTTCAATAACTTCAATAGCAAATTTTCCAGCAACAATTAAATTGGATGAGAATAATTTCAAGGCGTAGAAGCGTCAAGCACTCCCGTGTATCAAAGCTAACAAGCAACAAAATCATGTTATTGCACTATTAAATATAGAATGAAGGTAAAGTGTCTCGAGAATTCAAAGAGTGGGAACTAGGGCGGGAAGTGAACTGAGTTGAGTAAAGTTAGACCAAGTTCAAACTCGGCTCACGAAAATTGAGCTTGGCTCACGGCTCGACTCATTAATAATCGAGTCTATTTCTTAAGCTCAAACTTGGCCCACTGAAAGCTCACGAGCTGGCTCAAATAATAAGAACATAATCTATAATTCTATATCAATAAATTATAATTTATATATTTTAAAATTTTTTAAAAAGATCAATTTTATATATTCTCTATCTATCAATAAATTATAAATTTTTTATTTATGTCCAACATCAAAATTATATATAAAAAATAAATATAAAATTTTAAATAATAATTTATGAGCTCAATTCCAAACTCAAGTTCGCCCCACCAGCTCACGACTTCAACTTATCGAGCTATTAACGAGTCGAGCTCGAGATGTCTTGACTCATTTCTACCCCTAGTGGGAACAACGAGATGAATACTTGGAAGCTTGGATGCTTTTTGCCATGAACGCAATATTCATGAACAAGGTAGTAGAGTTAGGGCTGCATATGGATCGGATAATATCCACATATCCGTAGTAATTATCCGCATCTGATCCGAATTCTACGGATATTATCCGATCTGCAGAGCCATCGGATCGGATTGGATGCGATCCACACTATAATAGGATCGGATTGCAGATTTGGCAGTGATATACACTACAAAAAAACAGCTCTATTGCCACGTTTTTAAAGCGTGGCGAAAAGCTGAAAAAAGCGTGGTGATAGCTTTTTGCCACGCTTTTTGAGCTAACGCCACGCTTTTGAAAGGGTCATGTTTGCAAGTGCGGCGGTTGCTCTATCGCCATGCTTTTGTTGACTTATTGCCACGCTTTTTACAGATTGCCACGCTTAAAAGCGTTGCCGTATGCGAGAGATCTGGCCACGCTTTTGAAGCGTGCCGATAGAGAGATATGGCCACGCTTTTAAAGCGTGGCGATAGTGAGATATGGCATCGCTTTTAAAGCGTGGCAATAGCGAGAAATACGGCCACGCTTTAAAAGCGTGGCAATAGCCTTGTCAAATTAAAAAAAATTATTTTTCTGACTTTATCTTCATTGCTGTACCCTGCACAATATAAATTTTCAGTCCTTTTTTATTTCCAAATCTATAAATATAATATGCAATTTTTATTACAAAATAAATCAAGACATACAATTTTTGCTATAATTATTTTATACATTAAAAAACTAATATTTAAATACAAAATAAATCTCGAGTTCGAATAACAATGCAAATGATTACAAGCTCTATTTAAATCAAACACATAGCAGTGCAATAATGCAGCACAAATTTAAAGGTTTCAAAAAATAATGCAGCCCAAATTTAAAGAACACAGAATAACTTACCAACTCATTAAAGTACAGTGCAACTAATCATACAATCAAACCCTACACCTAAATAGTTGAAAACAAAACTATCACTGGCAATATGGATATGAATGCAGAATAAGACAGAGAATCATACCTTGAAAACAGTGCTGCACTTCTTGTCGAGTTTCTCCTTCTTAGTCTTAACACGCTGTGCCTCAGCGAGAAGGGCCATTCTCTTAGTAGCCTTAGCATAAGGATTCAACCTCAGCATCACATTCAAATTCTTGAGAGGGTTTTTCTTGAGAGTGGCCCTCTTGATCTCCTTCTTAATGGGCCTCACAATAGACTGAACTTTATCAGAGTTAATAATCCTAGCCAGGTCAGCATTCACCATCTTTGACCTTGAAAGAATGTAACCCTTCTTTTTCTCTGATGCCTTCTGGAAGGTTCCATAGATCGAATCAAGTTTCTCGAACGCTGACTTGGTCCAAATCACGAACCTGCCGAGGTGACCACTGGGAGCGAACTTTAGAAGGTTCAGCCTCTCCAAATTTGTGACCTCCACGCCGGGAATGTTCCTGAAAGCCTTAACGGCCTTCACGCCTTCAGTTCCATACACGATCAGAGGTCCCTTGCGGGAAAATGTAGAAGCGGTTCCTCATCCCCCCAACAAACAATCTCGACCACCAAATTCCACAAAAAAATTAAGGGAAAGGGAAAAAAAGAACTATAAAGGAGCTAAACTCACCAAGAAAAGTCTCTGTTGGATGTAGAAGTGGATGGTGGGAGTGTCAGAAGAGAGAGCGCTGACGAGGGCATTGTGATAGAAGGGAGCAACGACGGAAGGGGTTAGGGGTTTGCCGCAACGGAAGGGAGTGGCGGCGAAGCGAGCTTCGATGGAGGGTTTGCGAGGGACTGTCTGAGTCACTGCCAGAGGGAGTCACCAACGAAAAGAGGGAGTGTCGGCGGAGGGACCAGGGATGGTGGGAGTGCCAGAAGAGGGAGCACCGACGGAGGCATTGTGAACGCGGGCGATGTTCTTTGGAGTGCTGGGGTTCTTTGCCGTCACTGGTGTTTAGGGTTATTTGCTAGTGTTTTAGTGTTTAGGAACGGCCAAGAGGTTTTCATGTAAATTGAAAGAGTTTCGAAACTAATTTGAACTTTGTTTTCTTAAATCTTTTGGCCACATTTTTTAAGCGTGCCAAAAAAGTTAAAGGAAATGGCCACGCTTTTAAAATGTCACTGTAACAAAACTATGTTGCAACGCTTTAAAAGCATCCCTGTTACCCTCTATGGCCACGCTTTTGAAGCGAGGCAAAAAAGCGTGGCCAAATCTCGAATCAATTGCCACCTTCATAAAAGCGTGGCCATAAACCCCTTTCGCCACATTTTTTAAGCGTAGCAAAAAAAACACGACAAAATCTCTAATCAACTGCCACCCCATAAAAGTGTGGTAAGAAAAAAGCGTGGCCATAGGCCTATTTTCTTGTAGTGTATCCGTAGATCCGCATGTCGCATATAAATAGCATGGTTTAAGAAAGTAAACCCTAATGTGAAATGAATTTTAGTGTGTTATTTTATGAATTTTATGATATCTTGTTTTTAATCTTTTATGTTGTACTTTAACTTAGAATAATTAAACTTAGATCTTGTGTTATTATTTTTCTTTTTTTATTCAAGTGAATTTTTATTGATAATATTTTAGGAGTAAATAGGCTTAAACAGGTGAAAAAATAGATTTTCTAGAGCAAAAAAGGGCCTTAAAACAATTTTTTTAATTATGCGGATATATATCCGATATCCGATCTGATATGCAAGTATGCGGACCGGATCGGATCCAATTTGTGTGCATCCCTAAGTAGAGTATGGATATGCACACAAAATTTGGGAAGCACTGGAGGAATATTTCGCAGTCAAATTCAAATAAAAAATAAGAATGCTAAAGGCTCAATTAAAGATAATCAAGAAGCAAGGTACAAAAACAATTGAATAATAGCCAAGTTTAACAAGCTGGCAAGGAAGCAGATCTCAATACTAATTATATGGTAGGATAAGGCACACAGCCTGACAGTGCTTTCATCGGTTCAACCAAAACTACTAAAATCCTCAATTGCAAAATTCCAATAATGGTCCCCTCCACCAAATGTTGGCTTTCACCAGCAAACTCGGCACTCTCAACCTTCATATCAACCAATCCAGCAACCAAGTAGACCCAATCACAGCCCTTCTCAAGCTTTGCTTGCAACCGACAGTGGCTCTAACCAAGGGTTGTATCCAGACTCAAGAGCCTTACACCACATCACTTTTGATCAAATGAACCTAATCAACAACTCAAAGTATGAAAGACCCGAACAAGTTTTTGGAGATAATGAAAAATGTATGAATATTGCTAATATTGAAAGGTTTATCATATGCATGCTCTATAATAAACAAAATTTTCAAACGTCAGAATTTGCTTTATGTACCAATAATCTCAAAGAACTTAGTGAGTGTCTCAAAGTTTGTATTAGACAATAGAGTATTTTTTGAATTTTGGTTTTATCTATGTGTTGTAAAATGTCAAGAATTCAAGAAGATTCTACTCCAAGTCAATTTTAGAAATGGTTTATATAAATTTGATGAATCCAAATAGCAAGGCCACTGCAAATAAATTTTTTGCTGTTCTTACAAATGTCAATTCGGATGGTGTCAATGACAACTCCAATTCTAACAACATTAATGCTAATGTTAGTCCCAATTCACATCACTCCCATACATGTGTATCTGATACACTAAATGCAAACAAAATCAGCAACAAATCACCAACCAACTCAGCTCCAAAAACCAATAAAACAATCTCCCTTGATCTTTGGCACAAAAGACTTGAGCACCCTTCCTATAACTTCACCAAAACTATATTAAAAAAAACACAAAATTCCATTCTTTCAAACCACCAAAATTCTTACTCTCTATGAACTTTGCATCATTAACAAAATTCATCAACTTCCCTTTCCTTCTTCTCAAACCAGCTATACACAGCCCTTGGATTGGCTTGTGTAATTTTTCTTTGTTTATGGGTTAGAACATTTATAGCTAACCCAACATATTAAACGAGTTGATCTGTTTATTTTTTATTTTTTATTTTTTTTTAGAAAATATGTTGAGTTTGAAAAAATAAAAATAATAATTTGATGATAACTAACATTATAGTTTTGGATTGAAAATCCAAGCGTGTATAATGTGTGTGTTCATTGTGTAGAAACATAAAATATATGTATGTTCAAAACAGGCCCAAATTCTAATAAAAATATAATTATGAGTACAATAAAAAATATAAATTTTAGAAAGTATAAATAATTAATCACCTAATTAAACTTTCTATTATGTTATTTTAATTAATATAATGTGAAATTAAACTAATGATATATATCTATCTATCTCTCTTCTCTTCCCATATACAAAGATAATAATAATAATTTGGTTACAAGATTTAAGTGAATCTGACTCCTAACACCTTAATTATGCTAGCAAGATTACTTTAAAAACATATCAACTTAGTAGCCTAGATGTGTATCAATGCAAAACATATGGATGATTTCTTATTAAGCTGGAACAACTTGATGCACTTTTACAGTTGGCTTTCAATAGTTCTATATTCTCTTCGATTAGGATCACTCACATTCAGTACCCAAATTTGTCCTATTCATGTGCTTAAAAGAACACATCAGCAATCTCATCAGAGATGTCATTTTCTTGTTCTTCATTACACAACAAAGGTCTCAATGTTATTACCGAACTAATATCAAAAGAAAGAAGGTCATTCTATCCCTACTCTTTCTTAATCCTCACAGTACTCTACTCCTAAATTTTTTCGAAAGCACTTAATTTAACCAAAGAATTCAAAGCAACATTTAGTTTAAGGTTTAAACAAACATTCCTATGGTATAAATTTAAAGTATTGAAAACACAAATTGTATTTGTACTCGTGAAATTTGTTCAGTAAAAAACATTTCAGCCAATTACACTGGAATTTTACTTTTTTTCTTAAAAGTAATATAAGAGACTAGCGCTTGCAATTGCGCTTTAACGGTATCTAACTCTTCTTCCATATTTAGACCACAAGTGAATGATATGCCACCATCATTTAAAGAACCTAAATTCATCTGACTAATCCTTATAGTATTGTTCTTAAAAACAACTATTGGAACATCTCCCATGTCTAAACTTCGAACACGACCAGAGTGCTCTTTCCCAAAAACTACTCTAAGAGCATCAAGAGGAGAATTAACCGTTGATTTTTTCATCATTTTTTGACTGCTATGTACTTCAATCTTCTCCTATATATATAAAAAGAAAGAGAAAGAATCAAACATAGTATCATCTTATAAAAAAGAAAGAAAAAGAAATACAAATAAGTTACTTATTGCACTTTAGTCTTACCGCTATTTCTTTAACATTTTCATTAACATAACTTTCATCTTTTTTCTTGTGAGTGATATCCCACATTTAAACCCAACTAACTTCTTTTCAGTCTCTTCTGTCTAAAATTTGAAATCAATCTCGCTAGGTAATAAACATAGAATCTGCCAACTTCTGCCAACTCTTATTGGACTTGACCCAAAATCTACTAACGTAAAAAAAATCATCCCAACTTAATCCTAACCTAAGCAGCTACGCCACACTCCCCTCTCCCTCCTCTCCCATCTCACTTATGGTACCCACAAATCCCAGACAACTGTGCAACCGCTCCCTACCAGTGCCGATGAGCGTCCTCCCCGACAAGATGCCGGAGATGACAACTAGAACCATCACCGAAGAGAACCTCCGCGCCGTCAACCTTCGCACAACCGCACCGGCAGTCTCGATCTGAACATCCATTCGCTACAAGACGCTGGTAACGACAACTCGAGTCACGATGCAAGGAAGACGACAAAGTCATCGGCCGTGACTCCTCTCCGTTTGAAGACAACGTTACCCACCCCCACAAACCATCCCAAGTGGTCCGTTGCTGTGCAGCGCACCAACACGTCGGCACAGCTGCAACCAGCACCGCTTCCAAGACGCGTTGTGTAGGTTCTTCTCCCTCTGTTGTCGTGTCTTTTGACGACTGTGTCTTTTTTTAGAGATGTCTTTTTTGGATGCATCTGTGTCTTTTGTGATATTGGAGGTGTCTTTTTTGTATTGGATGTATCTGCTAATAGAAATATTTTCGGTGATATGACAACGACGCAAGTACCACGATGACAACAGTACCTAAAGAGGAGTGGGTTGCGATCGTGGGTCTAGGAGAAAGACAAATGCTGTTTACAATAACATTGTGGGCGGTTACTCAACACAATTCTTATTATTCAAATTTTGCATTAATCTCATTTTTTGAAATTCAAATTTATTAAAATAATTTAAAATTATTAATTATTAGTTTAGTTGTCAAAAATTGACAAATTAACTTTTAGTATCCAATATTTTTGCATTTGAAATATATATTTATGAGGATAAAAACAAATTTAAAACATAATTATAGCACCTGAAGTATATATATTAAAAAAATTACCATTTCAGTCTTTCTTTTTATAATTAATTTAGCACCTTAAGTATGAGAAATTGTTTATTTTTGCCAAAATTTTTTATTCTTCTTACAAAGATTCTACAAAATAAATTTAGACACAATTATATAAAGTCAAACATGCATTTAACATATAACAAAATTTATAAAAAGAGATACCAACTCTCATGCTCTAAATAAATTTCATTCCCCCCTCCCTCTCTCTCTTTTCAATGGTTAATGAATTTTCTGAAGAATGTTCAGCTAATTCTATGCTACTTTTATTACATTAAAAAAAATAGAAAGACTCAATAAAAAAATAACAACCTCAACAAAAACTTCAAATCATCATCATCATTATAATAAAGTCAAACACTGTTTAATGCATATAAGTTTCATTTTATAAATTCAATAATGGCCGTGGGTATGGCGATAGAGACCAAAATTATTTTATATCTCCCTTCAATAAGTCTAACTAATAATAAATAATCATTCCAAAGAAAATGCAAACACCACTCCCTTACCGTTTATCTTACTAACTAGTTAAAAAAAATGATAAAGCTTTCCAAAGGCAGTAAAATTAAAAATAAAGCAAAAAAAAAAGAGACAACATTTAACTAGGAGAATAAATATTTATCTAAGTTTCAAGCTTAAAATAATATTCTACGAATAAAGTTTATTAATCAAGAGTAATATTTTTATTGTATTATTTATGATCTCAATTTTACTCAATCTTGGATCATAAAACTCATTTTAAATCTTTATTCAATATTCTCTCCATTTTTTGCCAAACAATTGAAGAAAAATCGTTTGGCCAAATTATCACTCACTTTAAAATAAAATGGAGCTTTCAATATATATAACAAAAAATATATATTAACCAGCAAATATAACTAAATAATGGTGACAAAATAAGATTTAGAGTTTGAGTAATCTTTTTATTAGAAAAAAAAGGTTTAATTATTCTGTTGGTCCTTATAATTTTGTAAATTTTTTAACTAGGTCTCTATATTTTTTTTTCTTTTAATTTGGTCCCTGCACCAAATTTTTTTTTCAATTAGGTCCCTCTTAGTAGTAATTGGCTTAATTATATAGGGACTCAACTAAAAAAAATTGTGGAGGGACTCAAATAAAAAGAAAAAAAAGTATAAGGACTCCATTAAAAAAAATTAATGCAGGGACTCAATTAAAAGGAAAAAAAGTATAGAGACCTAATTAAAAATTTTGCAAAACTATAAGGACCAATAAAGTAATTAAACCAAAAAAATATTCCATTGATGTTCAAAAAAGCTCTTTGGAATGGTTGATCACTTTTCAAAACTGATTGAAAATGCTACACAATTAGTAGCCAATTGCTCATAAACTCCTGCAAGGAGTTCAGCTGCTTCTCCTATTGCTGCATGCTGTTTATAAAAATTAACAATTGATGATGGCTCGGAAAAATACAGGGACTGTGATGAAGATGAATTTCTAGATGCAGTAGTTGCTGATTTGTCTAGTGAAACATTTCCAGCAGCTATTGACTTGTTATGAGATGAATTTTTAGATGTAGTAGTTACTAATTTGTCTCGGGATGAATTTGCAGCAGCTGCTGACTTGTTTTGGGAGAAATTTAATTTGTAGCTACCGACTTGTCTCGAGATGAATTTGCAACTGCTACTGACTTGTCTTGTGAAGAATTTGTAGCATCTGCTGCTTTAAGTAGATTGTTGTACCTCTTTTGCTTTGGCATCTTTGCATAATATATCAAATCAATAATTAATAAGTATATAATTAAAGGTGAATTATAACTAAATGAAAAACTTAAATATAATTTTCATACCATAAATTAATTTAACCTATTAACTATTCTGACATGTGTTCGTCTTCTCTAATGTCATCATCTAGTAGTTCATCATCTGTCTCATCTCTTAACAATGATAGAGTAAAACGAATGTCTTCCAAGTTTCAGAATCCCACGGATGCCTCATCTTCAAATTTTTCTTTTCTGCCGAAGCATGCCATCGCATTGATTGAGTAGTCTTAAAACACATAAATAATCGTTGAAGTCTTAGTTTTAGTAGAAAGTATCGCAAGATCTTTGTCGATTTTTTTTAGCATCACTCCATTTAGATGTCTTGCATCTTTTGCATTCTTGCAAATTTTCATCCTCCTCCCAGCAGAAAAATTTGACGGTAATATGGTCATCGTTGCCTAAATGCCGCGTTTCACTGAAATCCACTTATCGTAAAAAAATTTTGACGGAAAATTCTATACTAAATTTGGCACTAATAAAAACAGTTTTGGAGTCCCTAATTACCATTAGATTTAGGAACAAAATTTTAAATCCAAAGGTAACTAATTCGAGGAATGAATTCTCGCTCGTAACCGTCTAAAAAATCACTGCTAAATCCGCTGGTAATGTCCGTTGAATTTTTTTGTAGTGTTATGTCTCAATATTATATTTAGTTTAAGATAAATATAGAGATTGAGAGTAGATTTAAAATTTGAAAAATTAAATGAAGGTATTTTTGAGAAGAAATGTTATTAAAATTTTCGTCTCTGTCCAAAAAATTTCAATCTCCTGTTCAAAAAATTGCAGTCCCCTGTGCTGTCCCCACTTTCTGGAGATTTTGAAGAGACTAAAATTTTGTGTCATGAAAATAAAATTTTAGTTCCAGTTTCTGACTACTAATAAACACAATATTGAATTCTAATCCCTCAGTTTCAGTCTCAGTCTCTAAAAACAAACACTATCTATTAAAATATACGAAGGATATTTTAGTTATTTCACATAAACAGGTATTTTATGGGTACCCACAAAACGGGGACCTCTTCTCCCGTCCCCGTCTTGTTTATTTAATGGGTACCCATTTTTCGCCTTTGCGAGTAGAAGAAACACCCCATGCCCATTCCTTTGGCAGGTCAATCTCTGCGGATACCCACTCCACAGAAAATTGGAATCCCTATCTATTAGCTTAAGTGTTTCAAAAAAATAATGTAAGACCTAAAAATTTTAGAAGACCTTATTAAGAGCTAATTTAGATTTATTTATCATTAAGTATTTTAATCTTTGAAATTATTCTATTAAAGATAATTAAAATAAATTTTGATTAATTGAGTTTAAAATAATTTAAGGTTTTATCTGATTTTGTAATTATTGAATTATTTTTTATATTTAAATTATAAAGTTTAGCAAATGTAAAATAATAAGAATTTTATATGATTTGGTTTAAATAACTTAGATTTTAGAATTTAATACTTTAATTCTTATAAATAAAGAAAATTAATTATATTATCTCTAATCCTTTAATTAGAATATTTTATTAAAATTAATTTGTAAATTTATGATTAAATAATATTTTCTTTAAAGATAATTTCGTTGAATTAAAATTGATTTTTAATTACTCTACTACCCCTAATTTTAGTAAAATGACTAAATCGTCCTTAACCCTAATTCTACTATCCTCACCGCCTCTCTTTCCTCTACACCCTGCGCAGCCCCAACCCTCCTCTCCTTAATCTTTCTGCCTTCCAAGAGAGAGGGAGAGATCCGAGAGAGGGAGATGCGTCACCGGTAGGGCGTGGGCCGCCGTCACGTTGTCGTCGAGCTGGAGGGAGGAGCCGTCGCCGCCACGCCACACCATCGAAGCCCCACGTCGTTACTGCTGCCGCTCCCGAAGAGAGAGGAAGAACGTGCGCGAGGTTGCTCAGCCACGAGGAGAGGAGACGCCCGTCGCTGCCGACGATCCGACCAGCTGATGTGTGAGCATCTTTCTTATCTTTTCCTGGTGAATTTGCATTTAAATTGTTGAGTTTAATCAAGAATTAATTATCTTTTAGCCACTGTGGATGTTACTTTGAGTCTCGTACAATTTTGTTTATTTTAGGTAACATTTGGCTGGATTTGATAGAGAGAAAGCTTACACAAATGGAAGGAGCACAAGAATTAAAGGAGATGATCAGGGAGGAGCGACGCGTGTGTGTGTACCTGACGCGTGCGCGTGATTTGGAGATTTGTGCAGCGACGCGTGCGCGTACCTGATGCGTACGCGTGACATGCGCCACGTGCAGAAAACGCTGGGGGCGATTTTTGGGCCCCATTTTGGCACTCAAGTAAGGCGCAGCTCTCTGCCAAGTTAGGCGTGAATCTAGTAAAGCCAAGTGGTCTCCACGTTACAAAGCGCGGATTATTGAATTAATTCTGATTTAAATTTAAATTTTAAAATAGAAAAGATATTATTTTAATTTTAGAAATTAGATATTAAATTAATTAGGATTAGATATAAAAGTTAATATTATTCCATTCAACTATTCATTCTACCTCAACCCAATTTACAGTACCTGAATCCTTATTTTCTCTCTGAACCATGAGCAACTAAACCTCCACTGTTAAGGTTAGGAGCTCTGTCTATTGTATGGATTGATACTATTATTTTTCTATTTTAATTCATGTTATGATTTATATTTCAAGAATTGTTTTCGTTCATTATCTTATGAATTTGGATGGAACGGAAGTATGTCCCTCTTTCTAATTGAGTTCTTTTATAACTTGGAAAAGCTCTTTACTTGAATAACAGTTTGAAAACAATTTCTCCTAAATTCTAATTATATGGGTTTAATGGGATATGTGACATATAATTTTCTTATTTTTGGGTAATTATGATTTTTGTGGCATATAAACTGGAATTTGAACTTCACCCTCTAATTGGAATTAATTGACCAAGGAATTGGCGGTTGATGACTTTTAAAGGAGACTAGGAAGGTCTAAGGAATTAGGGTCTAGTCACAAATAGTTTGCCATGAATTAAATCTTGCATGATTAAAATAAATTAATAAGAAAAGTCAATCCGGAAAATAGATAACTCTGAAACCTTAACTGCCTTCTTTATATTGTTTTCCCAGCTTATTTATTGCCTATCTTTTGATATTTTGAATTTATTGTTTATGCTTTTAAACATCAAAACACTCTTTTCTGCTTGTCTAACTAAGTAAATCAATCAATTATTGTTGTTTAGTCCATCAATCCTCGTGGGATTGACCCTCACTCACCTGAGGTATTACTTGGTACAACCCGGTGCACTTGCCGGTTAGTTTGTGGGTTATAAATTCCGCTCTACGCCGTTGCCGGGGATTGATAGTGATTAACAACTATTAGTTGTTTGATTGTTTAGATTAGGCGTTTTAGTTTTAATTTTATTTAACTCAGGTTACCTCATTGGGAATTCTCTGCACTCTGACGTAGAGAGTTCCATCTTTTCCTGTCTTCTGTTTGTTTATGTGCAGGAACAGAGACAAAGAACATCTCTTAGACTTTGATCCTGAACCTGAAAGAACTTTCAGGTGGCGTTTACAACAAGCAAGACTCTACAAGGCTACAGAATCCACTATGGACCCTAACAATGCTGTTAATGCCAATGTGGCAAATCCGAATAGGAATGAACAACAAAAGAGAGTACTTGGGTCTTACTCTACGCCTACTACAAATCTGTATGGAAAAAGTATTGTGGTGCCTCCTATAACTGCGAACAACTTTGAGTTGAAGCCACAATTGGTCACCTTGGTGCAACAAAACTACCAATATCATGGTCTTCCCCATGAAGACCCAAATCAATTTATTTTTAATTTTCTATAGATTTGTGATACTGTGAAAACAAATGAAGTGAACCCAGAGGTGTATAAACTCATGCTCTTCCCGTTTGCTCTAAGAGATGGAGCAAAACTATGGCTGGATTCTCAACCTAAGGAGAGTTTAGATACTTGGGACAAGGTTGTTACTGAGTTTCTTACTAAATTTTTTCTACCAAAGAAGCTAACTAAGCTTAGGGTGGAGGTTCAGACCTTCAGGCAGAAGGATGGTGAAACTCTTTATGAATCTTGGGAGAGATACAAGCTACTGACTAGGCAATACCCTCCGAACATGTTCTCCAAATGGACCCAACTAGATATCTTTTATGAAGTTTTGGGTGAAATATCCAAGATGTGCTTAGATAATTCTGCAGGAGGTTCATTGCACAAGAAAAAGACACTGGAGGAGACTATTGAGCTTATTGAATTGGTTGCTAGCAACCAATATTTATACTCATCTAATAGGAATCCTGTGAACTCTGAGACTCCTCAGAAGAAGGGTGTTATGGAAGTAGAAGCTCTTAATGCTATTCTTGCTCAGAACAAGATTATATCTCAGCAAATAAGTCTACTTACTCAACATATGGGCGGCATGCAAGTCTCAACTATCAACACCCAAAATCCACCTCAAGAGGTCTCTTATGACATGACAGGTAATTTTATGCAAAATGATAATTATGATTATGCTCAATCCTCTTCTGAACAGGTCAATTACATGGGGAGTGGTCCCAGAAATCCCAATAATAATCCATATTCTAAGACATACAATCAGGGATGGAGAAATCACCCAAATCTTGGGTAGAGGGACCAACCTCAGAGACCTCAGAATTTCAACAATAATTTTCAGAGCAGTTTCCAACAGAATAATTATAACAACTGCCAATTTCAGTCTCAGTAGCAACAATCACCTCAGCAGGCAAACTCTAAATCCCAAGAAGATTCTAATTAGGAGATGATGAGGAGTTTTATGCAGGAAACCAAAGCCTCCATTAGAAACTTGGAAGTGCAAATGGGCCAACTGAGCAAGAAAATACCTGAGAGGTCTGCAAGTACATTTCCAAGTGATATAGTGGTGAACCCAAGAAAAGACTGCAAGGTTATTCAATTGAGAAGTGGTAAAGTAGCTGGCTTCGAGACCAAGGTTAATGAAGAGTTAGTCAAAAAAGAAGCTCCAGAAGAGAAGAAGGAAGAAGTAGAATGCGTCCCTCCTAAGCGTGCAGACAACCCATTCCCTGATTCTCTTGACACTTATCCCACATTGCCAAAGGCTCCTGAATACAAGCCAAAAATTTCATATCCTCAGAGGCTTCAGAAGGCTTCCAAAGAAAAGCACTTTTCTAAATTTTTAGATGTCTTCAAGAAGCTACAGATCAACATTCCTTTTGCAGAGGCTCTTGAGCAAATGCCTCTCTATGCTAAATTTATGAAAGAATTGTTGATCCACAAGAGGAATTGGAAGGAACAAGAAACAGTGGTGTTAACCAAGGAATGCAGTGCCATTATTCAACACAATCTTCCTGAGAAGATGCCAGATCCAGGGAGCTTTGTCATTCCTTGCACCATTGGAGATGTCACTATTCAGAGAGCTTTATGTGATCTTGGAGCTAGCATCAATCTAATGCCACTGTCAGTGATGAAAAAGCTTCAAATTGAGGAGGTAAAACCCACTCATATTTTCCTTCAACTTGCTGATCTTTCTATTAAATTACCTGTGGGTGTTGTTGAGGATTTACTTGTTAAAGTATGACCATTCATTTTTCATGTTGATTTTGTTATATTAGACATGAAAGAGGAGGTAAAATCCTCTATTATACTTGGTAGACCCTTTTTAGCTACAGGTAGAGCTTTGATTGATGTGCAAAAGGGTGAATTAACCCTGAGGGTCAATGAAGAACAGATGGTCCTCAATGTTTTTGAAGCTCTCAAGCACCCTAATGATTCTAGAGGGTGTATGAAAATAGATGTTATTAAACCACTTATTCAAGAGGTACTGAAAGTTGAGGTACTTGATGACATTCTGGATCCTATTTCTGAGTATGAATTAATGGAAGTTGATGATTCACCACCCCAGAAGACTGTGGTTCACACGCCTAAAGCAGAGGAGGAAGCCCCCAAGCTTGAGCTCAAACCTTTATCCCCTTCTCTGAAATATATGTTCTTGGGTAAAAATGATTTATATCTAGTACTTATCAGCTCTTCTCTGAAGCCTGAAGAGGAAGAGGCGCTTATTTCAGTGCTCAGGAGCCATAAAACAACTCTTGGGTGGACCATTAGTTACTTGAAGGGAATTAGTCCAACCAGGTGTATGCACAAGATCCTCCTTGAAGATGATGCTAAACCAGTTGTGCAACCACAAAGGAGACTCAATCCAACCATGAAAGAGGTGGTCCCAAAAGAGATAATGAAATTATGGGAAGCATGTATTATTTACCCTATTTCTGACAATCCTTGGGTAAGTCCTGTGCAGGTAGTTCCCAAGAAAGGAGGGATGACAGTGATCAAGAATGAAAAGAATGAGCTTATTCCGACAAGGACAGTCACAGGATGGAGAATGTGTATAGACTACAGGAGGCTCAACACTGCTACAAGGAAGGATCACTTTCCCCTACCTTTCATTGATCAGATGCTTGAGAGGTTAGCTAGTCATGCTTTTTATTGTTTTCTGGATGGATATTCTGGATATAATCAAATTGCAGTGGACCCTCAAGATCAAGAGAAGACAGCATTCACATGCCCCTTTGGAGTGTTTGCCTACAGAAGAATGCCATTTGGACTTTGTAATGCTCCAGCAACTTTTCAGAGGTGTATGCTTTCAATTTTTTCTGATATGGTTGAAAAATTCATTGAGGTATTTATGGATGATTTTTCTATTTTTGGTAATTCTTTTGAATCCTGCCTTAAGCATTTATCTCTTGTCTTGAAACGGTGTCAAGAATCAAATATTGTTTTAAATTGGAAAAAATATCATTTTATGGTTACAGAAGGTATTATTCTTGGACACCAGATTTCAAGTAAGGAGATTGAGGTTGACAGAGCAAAGGTAGAGGTAATTGAAAAATTACCACCACCAGCTAATGTTAAGGCAGTCAAATGTTTCTTAGGTCATGCAGGATTTTATAGGAGATTTATAAAGGATTTTTCTAAAATCGCTAAACCATTGAGCAACCTGTTGGTTGTTGATGCTCCTTTTGTCTTGATTCTAATTGCCTGCATGCTTTTGAAACTTTGAAAGCAAACCTTACCTCTGCTCCCATTATAGCTCTCCCTGACTGGGATTTACCATTTGAGTTTATGTGTGATGCTAGTGACTTAGCTATAGGAGCTGTTTTAGGACAGAGGCATGGCAAGCTTATACATGTCATTTACTATGCTAGCCATGTGTTAAATGATGCCCAAAAGAATTACACAACTATAGAAAAAGAATTATTAGCTATTGTGTATGCTGTTGATAAGTTTAGGTCCTATTTAATTGATTCTAAGGTTATTATTTATACTGATCATGCTGCTTTGAGGTACCTTCTAACCAAATAGGATTCTAAACCAAGATTAATCAGATGGGTGTTACTCCTTCAGGAGTTTGATATTGAGATAAAAGACAGGAAAGGGTTAGAAAATCAAGTGGCTGACCATCTCTCCAAAATTGAGCCTGAAGCAGGAATACAACCACCTACAGCTGTAACTGAGATATTTTCGGATGAGTAATTGTTCCTCATTCAGTAGGCTCTATGGTTTGCAGACATTGTAAATTACAAGGCCATGAGTTTTGTTCCAAAGGAGTACAATAGGCAACAAGTAAAGAAGTTATTGACTGATACGAAGTACTACATTTGGGAGGAACGATACCTTTTTAAAAGGTGTTCAGATGGTATCATCCGAAGATGTGTCCCAGATGAAGAAACACAACAAATTCTTTGGCACTGTCATGGTTCTGATTATGGAGGCCACTTTGGTGGTGAAAGGACAGCTACAAAGGTTCTTCAGAGCGAGTTTTACTGGCCGACTCTCTTCATAGACGCAAGAACATTTGTGAAGCAATGTGACAGATGTGAAAACGCCATGAATCTCTCTGCTAACCATGAAATACCACAGCAGGAGATTCTTGAGGTTGAGTTATTTGATGTGTGGGTTGTTGATTTCATGGGACCTTTTCCACCCTCACATTCAAACAACTATATTCTAGTGGTGGTAGACTATGTGTCCAAGTGGGTGGAAGTTGTGGCTCTACCCATCAATGATGCCAAGGTGGTAATGAGTTTTCTTCAGAGATATATCTTTAGCCGGTTTGATGTCCCAAGGACACTCATTAGTGATGGAGGAAGCCACTTCTGTAACAGACAGCTGGACTCTCTTCTACAGAGATATGGAGTCCGTCATAAAGTGGTAACCCCTATCATCCTCAGACAAGCGAACAAGTTGAAGTTTCCAATAGGGAACTCAAAAGGATTCTAGAGAAGACCGTAAGTGTTTCAAGAAAGGACTGCTCTAGAAAGCTTGATAATGCTCTCTGGGCATACCAGACAGCGTACAAGACTCCCATTGGCATGTCTCCTTATCAGTTGGTCTATGGCAAAGCCTGTCACTTGCCAGTTGAGCTGGAGTATAAAGCTTACTAGGCAATCAGGTATCTGAATCTTGATTCAAAAGCTACAAGAATTAAGCGAATGCTTCAATTAAATGAGCTTGATGAATTCAGATATTCAGTTAAATGCCATCCACGCTTGCGCATTCCTGACGCATATGCGTGACCCTGAAAATTGGCGTCAATGAGTGTTTGGACAGAGAGTTGTGATGGTTTGGGACTGGAAGTGTGCTAGAGGCACAAACTTGATCACACGTACGCGTCCCTGACGCGTGCGCGTCTTTTTCACAAATGGCCATCCACGCGTGCGCATGCATGACGCGCACGCGTCAGATGAGAATTTTTCGTTCCCAAGCCACGCGAACAAAGAGTTACGCATGGACACGGCTGCCTTTGCGCGATTTGCACAAACCAAGGGCACACGTACGCGTGCCTGACGCTTACGCATCACTATAAAAATGCGCGCCCCATACGTACGTGTGCTGTACGCGTACGTGTCGCATGCGCCGCACAACTCCACTAGTGCGCCGCCCTGTTTTCATTTTCTCTCCCTCCCAAATCATAATTCTCTCTCGTTCTTTTCCCTTTTTTCTTCTTTTATCATATTAATTGCTTTTATGTCCCTCTCTGTTTCAGTTCTTCTTTGCTTGAGGACAAGTAAACCTTTAAGTTTGGTGTTGACGTTTCGCTTATGGCTTTTCTGTTTAGCACCAAAGGGAGATGAATGTTCTTCATGAAGGAATGAGATGACCACCAACATAACTGAGGTGGTTGAGTTCCTTTCATTCTATCTCTCTCCCGTTCTTATTTTGTTGTCTTCAGTTTTCTATTGCTTTGATTGCTTGCATGATCTTTAGTACGTTTAATTTTTAAATAAATGAATAAATAAATAAATTTGCCTCATGTATTGCTCACTGAACTTGAATTCAAAAGAAAAAGAAGTGATGTATTGCATGAGAAATTGAGTTTAATTTTACGAGTAGTCTTATTTACTTAAATGTGGTGGTATTATTTGTGATTTTGAATGCATGACATGAATAGTACATATTTGAATTTGAATCAAAGGATGTTGATGTATAAGGAACAAGAATTTAGAGAATTATTATGACTTCTCTTAAATAAGTAAAAGTTTAATCCTTGAAGCAAAAAAAAACTATAAAAGCAAGGTCCAAGGCTTTGAGCATCAATGACTAGGAAGGTCAGACATTATTAAAAGCTCAAAGAGTTGTTTCCCTAGTCATATGCTTGTGGTGTTTTTGTGTCAAATAATCCTTGAGACAGAATACTTAGAGTCGAGACCAAGTGCGTTTAACAGAGTATGCCAAAGGCTTTGAGCACCACTGTCTGGGAGTAACTGAAAGAAAAATCATAACTTAAAGAGAGTTTCCCAGTCAAGTGCTTGTGATATTTCTGTGTCAAGTAACCCTTGAGACAAAACATGTAAAGTCACGACTAGGTTTAAGGTGCAAAGCACCAAAGAAAAATAAATTAAAGAAAATTATGATATGTTCAAGGATTAAACTGGAGTATAAAGATCAGAGGATTCATAATATGATCCATATTCTAATTCCGAATGACACTGACGTTCCTCTGATTCAAAGGAGAGTGAGATGTCAAAAACTGTTCTAAACTACAATGAATAAATTCCATTTTAAGAGTAGACTTGAGCATGACTAAACTCTCACTTCTCAAGCAAATTCACATCTTAATCATGCACTTATTTTGGTTGCTTGAGGACAAGCAACAATTCAAGTTTGGTGTTGTGATGTGTGATCATCTTTCTTATCTTTTCCTAGTGAATTTCCATTTAAATTGTTGAGTTTAATTAAGAAATAATTATCTTTTAGCCACTATGGATGCTACTTTGAGTCTCGTGCAATTTTGTTTATTTTAGGTAGCATTTGACTAGATTTGATGGAGAGGAAGCTTACACAAATGGAAGGAGCACAAGAATTAAAGGAGATGATCAACGAGGAGCGACGCATGCGCGTTCCTGACGCGTGCGTGTGATTTGGAGATTTGTGCTGCGACGCGTGCGCGTACCTGACGCGTATGCGTGACTGACGTGTACGCGTGACATGCGCCACGTGTAGAAAACGCAGAAAACGCTGGGGCGATTTCTGGGCCCCATTTTGGCACTCAAGTAAGGCGCAGCTCTCTACCAAGTTAGGCGCGATTCCAGTGAAGCCAAGTGGTCCCCACGTTACAAGGCGCGGATTATTTAATTAATTCTGATTTAAATTTAAATTTTAAAATAGAAAAAGATATTATTTTAATTTTAGAAATTAGATATTAAATTAATTATGATTAGATATAAAAGATAATATTATTCCATTCAACTATTCATTCTACCTCAACCCAATTTACAGTACTGAATCTTTATTTTCTCTCTGAACCATGAGCAACTAAACATCCAATGTTAAGGTTAGGAGCTCTGTCTATTGTATGGATTGATACTATTATTTTTCTATTTTAATTCATGGTATGATTTATATTTCAAGAATTATTTTCATTCTTTATCTTATGAATTTGGGTGAAACGGAAGTATGACTCTCTTTCTAATTGAATTCTTGTATAACTTGGAAAAGCCATTTACTTGAACAACATCTTAAAAACAATTTCTCCTAAATTCTAATTATCTGGGTTTAACGGGATAGGTGACATATAATCCTCTTATTTTTGGGTAATTAGGATTTTTGTGACATATAAACTGGAATTTGAACTCCACCCTCTAATTGGAATTAATTGACCAAGGAATTGGCGGTTGATGACTTTTAGAGGAGACTAGGAAGGTTTAAGAAATTGTCTAGTCACAAATAGTTTGCTATTAATTAAATCTTGCATGATTAAAATAAATTAATAAGAAAAGTCAATTCGGAAAATAGATAACTCTAAAGTCTTAGCTGTCTTCTTCGTATTGTTTTCCCAACTTATTTATTGCCTATCTTTTGATATTCTGAATTTACTGTTTATGCTTTTAAACATCAAAATACTCTTTTTTGCTTGTCTAACTAAGTAAATCAATCAACCATTATTGTTTAGTCCTTCAATCTTCGTGTGATCGACCCTCACTCACCTGAGGTATTACTTGGTACGACCCGGTGCACTTGCCGGTTAGTTTGTGGGTTATAAATTTTGCACCACCAGCCCATCGTCGTCGCCGCTGGTTCGCCTTGGAGACGCCATCGTCGCTATTGAAACCGAGGAGAGAGAGAGAGAGTTTGCGAGGGAAGAGGGGACGTGCGTGTGGCGTCGCCGTCGTCGTCCTCGCCTGAACCGCCGCCAGATCTGTCGCTGTCGAAGCTTTTGGCCGCGCCTATGCCATTGGAGAACGCGGCTACCGCCGCTGAGGAAGCCGCCATCGCCATTGTTACTCTCACCGCGACGTAGAGTGCACTTCATCAGCAATGCTAGGATTGGTTATATTCAGAGAGCTTTACCCAAACCACAGAAGAAAGGAAATAGATCAACCAATTTCCAAGTCAATCCATTTCATTGAAAGCACACAGAATCCTGATGGCTCTTGGTATTGTTGTTCAATTTTTTTCTATTTTCAAAAAATATAATTATAAGATGGGGAATGTTAGGTAAATATTGACTATTTTGAATAACATGAATAACTACCAATCAAATAAAAATATATTATATCTCCAAATTATCCATCCAAATCTTAATATTAAAATAACTATCCGTACACCTAATAAAATGAACATCCAATATATCGATTGTTCATACTGTTTAGTATTTTTATTGTCTTCCTATACTTTTTCTTGTAAAAATAATTCAAAGTTTATAAGCACAATTATATATATGGCTGTTGGGGGATTTGTTATACATATGGCACATGGTTTGCTGTGGAAGGACTAGAAGCCGTTGGAAAGAACTACCATAACTTTCCTTCATTGTGCAAAGCATGTGAATTTTTGTTGTCAAAACAACTTCCTAATAGTGGTTGGGATGAAAGTTACTTGTCAAGTCAAAACAAGTTCTATATGTTACTTTTATTTTGCTTATGAGTAATCTGTACTCTATATATATAGTATATAGAGGACATAAAGAAACAAAATATAAAGTTAATTATGCTCTCGCATAACATGCTAAATTTCTTTGTCAAACAGGTGTATACAAATTTAGAAAATAATTGCGTAAACATAGCTCAAACATAGTGGGCTTGACTGTCCCTTATTGGTGCAGGGCTGGTAAGTAAAATCTTTGGTGGTATTTCCACGGAAAACATAGTAGTATAGAATATTGAAATCATATATATATATATATATATATATATATATATATGGTACAAGAAATGGTGTCTAGTGGCTAATTGTTGATTTATCAATAGATATGTGACATCTAGTCAAAAGATTATGAAAAAAAATTTGCTTAATTAATAGTGAGAATGATAAAAGTGCCATAACTCATCAAATGTTAATGTCAGGATAAAATAAAAATTTGAGCACCAAAAATTAAATCTTACAATATGGGCTGTGTGCTATGTCAACAAAAACATGTAAAACACAACACTAATACGGACAAAAATTAGTAAATACTAGGAAGAAAAGATCTTGGGTTTTTTTTTATTTTATTTTAAACTAAATTAGTAGATAACCAAGTTTATAATACATGACTCTAAAACAAAGAGAAAATCTAATTTACAAGTAAGAGAGGAAAAAAAATAAAAAGAAGAGGAAAATATCTTTTATGACACCTCTTTTTTGTTTGAAACTCTTTTTCTCTTTTTACTGGTTTTTAAACCTTTTTTTTTATAAAATTCTATTATTTATGTTAGTATTATGAATACTGATATATCTTACAAATTGTAGATGTTTAATTAGAATGTTGTAATTTAATTCAAAATTATTTGAAAATTTTTAGATTTTAAAATTTTAAATTTTAATTATGTAATACATTTTTTAATAAATTTTTAAAAATGTATTTAAAATTTTTAATATTAAACATTTGAATTTTCTAAATTTCAAAACACACAAAACAATTCACAATATTTACTCTTTTATGGCACAATACAATCTCCCTTCAACTTGATTCTTGTAATCGAAATGATTGTTTTAAAATTTTTAAGTAATTTTAAAAATTGTTTTGATAATTGTAAATTCTTAAGAAGAATTTTATACTTATTCTTCGAATCAAATTGGAGAGAGAATGAATTGAAAAAAAAATAATTGTTAGAGACTGTTTTATATATTTTAAAATTTAGAAGACTAAAGTCTCTAATTTTAAAAATTTCAGTTATTAATTTGGATAAATATTTTACATTTTTGTTTATATAAAAATATTTTTGTTTAATTATTCATGTAAAATAAATTTAATCATTTTTATTTTTAAAATCAATATATTTTTATAAAAAGAATTTTATTTTTATATTTATTTATTCGTATATTATTTTAAAATTTTATATTTATTTATTTATTATTTATAATCTGCCCTGTCTTTTCCGATTTCCACTCGTCGTTGTCAGTTGTCACGGCAGCTATTACTAGCAATTTCGACGGCGATTTTGCCGTGATTTTTTCTCCCCTTTTTTGTTACAACAACTATGTTTTAATGGCCAAACCTTGCAACAGGACACCGTCAACAATCCATTAAGAACCCTAAGTCAATTATACTTGATCATTCACCAATTTCAAAAGGAGATGTCTATCTTTTATTTTAATTTTCTATCAAAAAGTAATGTAATTTTCTATCTAATTATCCTTTAAAATTTTTATCTCCTCTATTAGCTAATTTTTACCATGTTGAAAGATTCTAATTTTTACCATGTTGAAAGATTCTTTTTTAAAAGTCAAAAGGCAACGTTACCTACCAGTTGTAAACAAATAATTAAAAGAACCCTTATAGCTATTGTAGTCACAGAAATTTAATAGCCACCACAGAACGCACC